>NC_140290.1:11014871-11052458 GCF_964030765.1 Micromesistius poutassou | reverse complement strand
AAAGACAAGCCGCGTCCCGGCGATGACGGTGAATCACAGGGTTTGGGCCAGTGTCAGTGTAAATTCCTAATGGCGCACCCCAGTGTTCTAGTCTTGTGGAAAGGTTAATTGTGTGTGATCTGTGTACACGGATGTGCGTAAGGGAGGGGGGCTGACGTTATTAAGGGATGACAAGGCTGAAGGGACGGGGGGTAAGGGGCCACAGGCTGCGCCCCCCCCTTCCCCCTCTTCAAATCCAAATCCTCCTCTGACCAGCTTGTACAATAATGGACCGGATCAGATAGAGATGTGGGAAGCAAGAAGAAAGAGAGCGAGGGACAAGAGAGGTTGAGAGATGTTGAAGTTTTCCTCAATGTCTGAAAATACCATGTTGTAATCGGGGCGTATCTGCATTATGATCACAGGAAGGTGTGTGTGTGGTGTGTGCACGTGTGTGTGTGTGTATGTGTGTACAGCACCGGTGCGTTTTTTGGTCTTTGAAATGCATGCTTCAATTTGCCGCACACACACTGTGAAAAGACAGCCATCTGATAATGCCGATTCCCTTTGGGGCGTAAAGTAAAAAAAAAATGGAAAAAACGCAGTTAAGTGAAATCTTAAGATAGGAAAGCCGAAAATAATCTCGGCATCACATCAGAGAAGACGCGGCGTGCGCGGGAACAAAGGGACTTGATTCAAAGCGTGTGCATTTTAATATATCATGAAAATCACCTGCAGAGACGAACCCGAGCCAAAAGGGGTAGTGGATACATGTGTACATGCATTAGCAATCTAGCGCCGGCGTCGAGGCCTGGATTACGTCAGCGGCACGGAGTCGCAGAGGAACGTGGTGTCGCATATATCAAAGAGCAACCTGATCTGAGGCGTCTCCGGTGGCTCCCGCGCGATCAAGGGTGTATCTTTTGCATCTTCTTGTTTTGTAAACTTTTGGACAGCGTGAGGCGGCGGGGGAGGAGGGGGTGGTAGCGCATAGCGATGGCCCCTGCAGAGACGCTAGGCTTAATCCCTGCCGGGGCGTTATCAAACCGCACTTCTGATCCGATCCATCCCCAACAGCAGGACCGGGGGGGGGGGGGGCATTCTGACAGCCGGGCGGGGGGATCTCTTTGCGTTGTGTGGGCGGGTGGGTGGGTGGGTGGGAGGTGTGTGGGTTGCAGAGCTGCTCATTAACAGACATTTCTTTCCTTTCTTTGTTTTTTTCTGAGAAATGTTTGCATGGGTAAAAAGGGGTGGGGGGTGTCTTTTCATTGTTTGCGTTGCTCAGTGTGTGTGTGTGTGTGTGTGTGTGTGCGCGTGTGTGTCGGGGAGGGTGGGGTGGGGTGGATAAGGCTGTCAAAAGCCATGGCTGACAGCTGTCCCCTCGCCTCCCGCTCAAACTAGACACGCTTGAATGGAACACGGATGGTATTATCGCTGCACTGTCATATATCGGGAGCAGGTTTTGTATTCATTTTTCGTGCTTAAAAAGTAAAGGAAATTATCAGCCGGCTCCTCTCTTTTTTCCCCCCTGCAGTTATTTGGATACCAGTGGAGCCCCTTCCTACCTGCTTAATGTGGCTGGCGGAACTCAGAAGGGGGATTCGGTGATAAGGAGTACAATTAACCTTATTCATTTCCCAACTGTGATTGAGGTGTAAATTGAGACAGTATTGAGATTGATAATTACACCGTCCCCCCACACTGAGTCACCTGCACAACATTCAGGGAATTCAGAGCATCTGTGATGTAAAAGCAAAGAACTCCGGGGGACGTGTACGCCATCTGACAAACAAGATTCCCATGGTGCCATCTTGTTTTGCTCACCATGGAGATGCAATAACGACAGTATGATAGATTGTTCTAATAGTACAATGAAATGTGCTTGGTGTGTTTCTGCTGCGTCACCTAGCAGGCACAATCAAGGGCATTAAGTAAACAGGAGTGTGAGCGTTGGTTTTTAAAACGGCTAAAATGAGGTCAGCTCATCGCTCTCTGAGACAACATGTCCATTACTGTTAATCAATGGGGACACCATTTAGAACCTCAGCCAAATGATGATATTGATATCATCATATTGATCTGAGGAGAACTGAAGCCTGACTGGAAGGAGTCTGGGTGACAGACAAAACGTAATGAGGTTTAGTGACGAAGGAGAAAACCAAAAAGGGGTTCTTGTTTGCAACGGACAATTGATTCAGTTGAATGTCACCTTAATCCTAAAATAATGAACAACAATTTAGTTGTTTTCCGGTGTGTTTCTGTTTGTCTAGGTCTGGATGTCAGGCCACTCGTTTCCTTGTGGTTGGCTGAATGACATTCATCCCATTTGCCCGATGCTAGTGAGAAACATTGTCAGCATTATTTCAACACAGAAAAAAATGGTGTTAATTGTTCATAAATGTAAGCAATATTTCCCACTGATGAGGTCTGGACCTGCCGCCGGTTAGAAAGATGCGTTGGTAATTCACGGGACCGCAAGGGACATCTCTGCCTGCTAAAGTGACAACTTGACTCTGGAGAGAAGGTGATTGAACCCATTAAAGAAAGATCCAGACAAAAACAGCAGTCAAAGTGAAAAGTCATGTGTAGTCATTGTATTTCAATGACAAACAACCCACTCAATATATACAAAATACAACATACAATACAATTTAGTGTAGCATATTGCAGTGTAACATAACATAGTATAGCATAGCATAACATAGGTGTATGCAAATCCCTGGCAACCAGTGTTGTTAATACCATTAATGGGATACATTTATTTCAAATGATCAAAATCAATGCTCAAGTTTTATGAGCTCAACTCTTGAACTACATTGCAGGAGCCAATACTTTTCCTCATCTCACAAATCTTTTTCAAACAACCTAGGCAAAACTTAACATTGGCAAACAACATAAGCAGGAGAGGACCAAAAGCTAATGCGGAAGGACTTATGGCTCCTCTGACAGATTTGCAAGGCAGGTATGGACACGATATATGTATGAGCAGTCTATGGAAAGGAGACTCTGCACAAAAAGGGTCTAGCCTTCATTGGCTGATTCGTTTTTAAGGTTGCTGCCATAAGTACAGCATTACTCATCACAAATAGAATGACTAATGGTGTCTGCTGGTGTAAAAGCTGCTGTCCCACCACAACTACACACAAACACGTGTTGAAAATGCAATTTGAATGCAGGAGTGTTTAAATCGAAGTTGGCTGCGAACGCTTAATCATTTCTCTTGTTGTTTGTCTGGCTACGATGTGAGTGTGAGATTTCTTTCATGTCAGGCGTTTTCGTACTGATGGTTTGCTTACTTTGGTCTGATTCAGTTATAAATAACTCCATACGCATCAAAAGTGTTCCCTCATTGATCATAAGTTGTGTGCCAGAGTGACAATGTGACACAATTTCGATATTGCTATGTGCCTTTTCTTCAGCTGTGGGCAGATGTGATCGTCTTCCCAAACGTCAACGAGGCACTGTACATTATTGTAGCTAAATTTATCCAGGACTCATTATGCTGCCTGCTTTAGCCATAAAAGCAACTACAGTCCTCCCGAGTTTTGATCCATATTTAGTCAGATTCAGTCTCATTACACGGGAGTGTGCTTGGAAGCGGACAGAGACCAACCCCTTCTGGTGGATTCGGCCCACTGTTTTTGGCGCGATGCTGTGTTCACAAACACTGCTTTGGGGTTGTAAATAATTGCTTGAAATGATGGTGGAAAACGCCTTAGATATTTCAAACAAGGTGGGATTATTGATCATCAAGCAATCTGTTTATAATTTGTTTACCTTTCATGAATACACTTTTCTTCAGATGAATGTCTACGAAGCATAATGCCATGATTGCTTCTTTGTTGTGCCTGTATGTTGTTTTTTTTCAGCACTCAAAGCAGAACAAACACACACACACACACACACACACACACACACACACACACACACACAGCTGCAAGCCCTTACAGCACGGTTGGTGTTTGATCTCATCAGAAGCTTTGATTAAACCCTTAAGAGGGAAAAATTAGCAGAACCTGTAGCGACGCACACGTGTACCCGTAGCCCGATACCTGGGCCTTTGTCCCGTCCTCTCCGTCCGGTTTCGTCACATCGGGAAAATGACGGCGATGACTTTTTAATATTCTATAATTGATTCCATTGTTTGTCACTCAGCATGCGGCCCTTCATCGCGCCGCCCTTCATCTCGCCGCCCTCCTCCGCAAATAATAACATTTCACTTTACCCCCGTCGTCGAGGCAGATGTTACGGGCGTTTCCGAATCAAATTTCCCTTTAATATATTCCAAAGTGTCCAGCATTTGAATGCGTGCAGATGTGCGATGGCAGTTTCTCAAAAAGACAGGATAATTGCTTTCCCCCCTGAAAGCATTCACCGCGTTTTGGTCCCCAGCATACTGAGCTTAGCCGTCAAAAGACTCCATCCATAGGCTCTGTATTTTGTGTCAAGATGGGGGGGGGAAAAAAGCCCTGTATTGTTCACCAGTCCGACCGCTTTATAGGCCGAGACGTGTTTGTGTCAGGGATTAAAGTATGACTGCGGCGTGTCATATTAATAATAAGAGACTCACTCAGCGGCTGAATACGCGTCGGCGGAAAAAACAAAACAAAACAGTAAACAGAATAAAAACGCCATTCGTTTTTTTTTCCTGCACCCAGAGAACTGATGTGAGCGACAGACTACCAGAACTAGAACCGTGTTCCCTCGCAGATGAAAGCACTACCGTGGGACGTCTTCACCCCCCCTCCCCCCCCTCCAAGGCAACTCGAGGCTCTAAAGGACATTACGCACGTCACGTCGGTGCTGGCCACAAGACGGGAGAGTGTAAGCAAGCCAAAAAAAACTAAAAGAGACACGGGGGAGGCCTCTGGGAGCTGAGCTGAGAGAAGGCCCCTGCTCTTTTCTCTCTCTCTCTGTTATATCTTGTCATGCTAAAGTAGTTTATGAGGCTTATGACTGGTGGCGGGCACCTGTATATGAAAAAGGGCTTGGCTGAAAATCATACTTATTTATTTGAAGGATGTGCATATTTATTTGAATTGGGCTGGCTTTTAAAAGACGTCGCACTGCAAGCCAGCTTTCCATTTGGAGGTAATTAACAAAAGCAACTCTGGGTACATTTATTTTGAAAAACAAAAAACGCTCCCCGAGGCTTTTGTTTTTGATCACACGTATGAGATATGGATGCGTTAATGCAAGATAAAAATTTAAACAAGCGTTAATCCCCACTGACAGTCGCTGATGCATCATGCATGCATCCAGGACTACCACGTGGATGCGCGATTGCAACGAACCACCCCCCCCCCCCCCAAGAAATGAATTGTTGCCTGTCCATAGTTGATCAAAGCACAGCCGGGCCGATCACCGAGACGGCCTGTCACTGCCTCATGCAATGTTAATACGAAGGATTTAGCAACACACGGAAGCAAGAGCAGCAGCTCTTTTTAGCATTGGCATCCAGCCCTCGTTGACTTCCTATCCTCTCCTTTCTCTCCCCCCCCTCTAGCCTCCCGCTCTCCCCATCCGTTTTTATCAAACCCCCCCCCCACCCCACCCGCCCCCATGAGCATTGAATCATAAACCTGTGGGCCAGTGATTGCTAGCGGTTGCCAGGCACTACCGTAGCCTTATGCGGTCCGCCTCCTCTCCCCAGGTGACCCCTCCCCCCCCCGCGCCCAGCAGTTAGCACGAGCCAATGGAGCGGAGCTAGCCCCAGTGGGCACTAATTGCTGGAGCCATAATACCCCAGGCCCTGGCCTACATCGGGGGCCCTCTGACTCTCTCTCTCTCCCCTGCACAGAGCCGCCAGAGAGAACACTCCTGGGTCACCGTAAACAAAAGGCAAATGACAGCAATTAACCCCGGCCGTACTTACCGGGAGTGAATCACGCCGATCAGACCACACGGGATGTATCTAGCGCGGCCCCGTTTGTAGCCCCTCGAGTGGCCGTGTAATCGTCGGACAATGCGCCGGCCACTCTTTGAGGTACTTGGCGGTTAAGTATTTATTTAAAGACCTGGGAGAGCCCTCTCGCAGTTCATCAAAGACACACTTTGATGAATTAAACATCATAGGCAAAATCCAAGGAAGTAAATAAGCGATTCATTATGTATCGCCCGACAAATGTTGCAAAACGGATAGATAACCATTGCGGGGCGGGGTGAGCCGTGCAGAGATACTGCGAGGCCACCATAGCCGGCTAATTCCAGATCAGAGGATGCTCGGCCCACTTAATGTCATAATCCCTTCCAGTCTTTCAGCGATGCAAACCGCCACAACAGCTCAACTCCCTCATCCTGGGGAGGGAGATGCCCACCGATCAGGCCTCATCAAGTCTATTTATCCAAGTGCTCTCTCTCTCTCTCTCTCCCTCCCCATCTGTGTGTGTCTCTCTTTTTCTGCATCTCACTCTCTGTTTCTCTTTATGTGTGTATGTGTGTCTCCCCTGTGTGTTTGTGTCTCTTTGTGAATGTGTGTGTGTCTTTCTCTCTGTGTGTGTCTTTCTCTTTGTATCCATGTGTATGTCTGCCTCTCTGTGTGTTTCTGTGTGCGTGTGTAATTCTATGTGTGTGTGTGTGTGTGTGTGTCACTCCCTCTCGCTCTAAAAGCCAGGGCTCCCATTCTCCTGTCGCCCTACTTAAAGTCAAGCAACGTTAGCGTCCACCGTAGCTCGCTGTAGCTATCCCCCCCCCCCCCCCTGCCCCCCAAACCTCTAACCCACCCACACCGTCACATCACCGCGCTCATTATCGTGTAGCGTGGCATCAACTTTCCCCTCTTTGGGATTTAATGGAACTGGATCTTCTTGTCGAGGAGCATGACCGTCTCCGGGAACGAAGAAGAAGAAGAAAGTTCAGACGCGAGGCGACGTACCATTGCATAACGGACGCCGCTTAGCCGAGCCGCGGCGCGTGGAGCGCTGTCTGAGCGCCGTTTCTTTCAACGTCGGGGAAAAAATGCGAGATTACGGGAAAATTACCTTTTTACCTTAAAACGCTTTACTTCTGAATGTAAATGTCAAGGAGAAGTCAGTCTGTGCATCAGAGTTATCCTTTTAGTTATCCTTTTAAGCGATGGTGTTGTTTTATATATATATATATATATATATACCCAGATTCCATTTCAATGTTGTCGTGCGTATGTCGTTATTCTCCCTTTGTTTCATTTCAACCCAGCCATTACTTTTCATAAATTTCTGACAAACATTTTTTAACCTTATTCCCAATACCCTAATCCCAGTCTTTGAATGGGACACGCTCTGGCTGTTTACGTGTCTGTCTCTGTATTTGGGGACTTAATGAAAACAAGATTCTACCCAGGTTTCATGCTGTAGCTGCTTTTGCAGTACTTCTGTACCTAGCTCTGTGTTCCTTCTCAAGGTTTCTTCCCTTTGATTTATTTTGAATTGAGAGTTTTTCCTTGTCATTTCGAGGACTTTTACTTAGAGGGTGTCATATTAGGTGGCTCCGTGAAGCGCTTTGACACAGTCACTGTGATTCAGGGCTTTACAAATACAAAGGACTTCTGAGGCAGCTATCCAGCATGTTGTAGCGTTAGGACATATCACAGCACATAAAGATATACTGTATAAAGGAGTCTATGTCCACCTGGCAGGTACATAATGACAAATGCAGTTCAAACACAGCGCATACAGTGAGTCATCACGGTGGACCCCACGACACGCATTGTGTGGTTTGAAGAAAACATGGATTTGACTCCCACACACAAAAGATTGATTTGAAGAGCACTCTCGCACAAGCTTATAACCCACACTGGAGATTGCCTTGAGGTCACCGAGGGAAGAACTGGGTGTGTCCAACAACCTGGCACCATAACGTGCATTGTGGTTAGCGTCTCCAATAAAATCGTGTAGCTTAATGCAAATGATCACAGAGGGGGACGGGGGAGTGTTTTAATGAGGAAGGAATGTCCCACTTTTGTTCCCTCCTTGTGTTTCCTTCAGCTGTTGCCCAGTGAGGTGTCCTAATTATGGTGGGCTATTGACCCCCGATTGACTTTGACAGCTATTAGCCGACGGCGGTGCAGCTAATGGTTAGCGCGCGGGTTGCGCAGCTTGCGTTTATTCCAACCAAGTTAAGCATGCTATTTACTCCTTCAGGCTTAAGGTCAGGAAGGCTTGTTGCCGGAGTTGTTGCTGTTGTTGTTGGCTGATGAAACCGCAGCACATCAAACAAAGAAGAAGTGGAAGAACTGCAAGCAACGCACTCACTTGAAGAGTTCTATCTTATCTGAGTTAGAGGTAAACTTTGAAATGTGCTTAGTTTTATTATATTTTTGCAGTGCTGAAAGATAATCCCTTTTTTTAACACTACTATCCAATCTTTTAGTTTTTCTCTTAACTAACCTAGTTTCCTTCTAAGCTGCCCAGCAGCGCAGGGAAAACTAAATACATTTAGTTTTTCTACATCTTTTTGTTTTTGGCAACTTATTAACATGAAAGTCCTTGTTGCTGCAAGAAAAGTTAATTGAAAAGTTAATTGCTGTTGTGAGTCTACTGATGCCTCCAAGGTGAGGATGGATCATTGGAGTTGGGGTGAAATTGTCATGATATGCATATAATAGGAAGAATGGTTGTCTCATTGAAGCGCCTTCACACAACGAGGGCACTTCAGGTTCAAGTCATTAGAGCTAGAACGAGACACTTCTTTGGGCGCACTCACACTAGGCAAAGTTGCCCTGTATCGTACTCAAGTACGATTGCTTCCCCCCCCCCACTGTGCCGCTGGCCTGTGCTCACACTAGGTAATCGCAACTGGGCCTGAGTACGGTTGCCTCTTGTACATAAAGGTTGCATATCCGTGCGCGTGCGCGTGTCGGCTCATTAGCATCTGTACCGTGGCCGTAGCACACCTCTCCAAAGTGTACTGAGGCCACGGAATTTATCTGTACTTGAGTACGGATGGTGTGCTAACACTAGTCAAACGATCTAGACTTTAGGCGGCAAACGTACTCGGGCATGGTACAGATGGCCTAGTGTGAGTGCGCCCTTTGAGACGTAACAAATATCGTTGCTAAGAGCACAAAAGGTACAATTATAACATGGCTCTCAAGTCTCACGCATTGGGCGTGAGACATACACATTTCAACCCATTCACATGCTCACACGCCACACTTTGTATTTCTCACACAGAGAAATTACCAGGATAGCGCCAACCAAGTTGCGCCACTATTTTTTAAATTTTTTTACAGTGGAACAGGTATAAATCAAATGGGTTCCCCGTACATAGGGTAACCAGACGTCCTCTTTTGCCCGGACATGTCCTCTTTTTGAGACCTAAAATGTGTCTGGACGGAATTTCACAATAGTCCTGGATTTTATTAGAGCCTCAGACTTGTTCACATCGAATTTGCATTGCGTTTCTCTGGCTCATTCATATTAACTAGTTAGGCTACGCCCTCCCCTACTCAGTTCTATTTGCTTTGCATTGGTGGAAGTGAGTAGGGGGAGTGGTGAAGTAGAGCCTTCGGATTGCACGGTTCGTAGAGTTCAAACATTAACAAATTTCTCCTACGGGGAATTAATGAAGTTGTACCTATTGACCAGAAAGAAACACTTTTGGTCATCTGAAAGAAAGAACCAAACTTTACTTTACACATTGTACCGCAGCATTAGCCTACTGAATGCCAAAGATATATTTTAAGCATTGCCACATAAATATATAATTAGGTTTTTCCACGTTTGCAACGTTCAAAAGTTCAGGGAAAAGTATATTCCTTTACTGGTGTTGCTGGGGCCAATAGCCTTTTGAGGCAGTGTTGTTTCAGCATATTAGTATTGCTAGGGCTAAGGGCGAATAACGCACATTATCATCCATTAGTCACCATGTCTGAGGACACATTTATGCAGTCACATGTTACTTATGTTAACCCCTGCATCCCCCCCCCCCCCCCCCTGTCCCCAACCCAACCAAGCCCCCGCCCCTGCCTCCACCGCTGCCGACAAAATCTCACTCGGAACTTGAGAGCCCTGATTATAATCATCAAGAAGTTTTTAATTAATAATAGCTGTATTTGCTATCACATCTCATACAGGTTTCTTTGTATCAACTGAAACATAGCCAAGGTTATAAATGTTTGCATAGAAATGCTTTCCAAAGATGCTTATAGAGCTAGCTAACAGAGAGTATAGCAATAGCGACACACTTACAGCAAAGATTCTCCAAGACCTGACGTGATCAAAAAAGAAGCGAAGAAACCAAAACAATCAAAGCCTGGCCCCATATACAAGTGACAATAGCTCCCTTCTTTTAGTTGCAGGTGAAATGTTTTGAGTGAAAGACGCGCGTTTGGGAAGAAGAAAATAAAGTCTTGATTAAGGTCTGAGAGGGCAAATAAATGCCTCAAACTAGTGCTGTCATTTTAAAATAACAACGTTACGTTTGTTTTATTACTGTTGTTTTTTTAACGCAATTAATGCAGACACTCCGCTATTTGGTTTAATTTACTTACTCAACACCTAAAATTACAGTCAGGGTATTAAAATGAACAAGAATATAAATGAATATGAATTTTATGTGATTCCCAACATTTGAACAAGAGAGAAAGATGGCAAAAAGATACCTCAAAGAGCTTTTCAGAGAACTTCTCTTAAATGGCATGATCCTTTCCAAAAACTCTTCCAGCCTCCCTCCCTCCTTCCATGTCTTCTGTCTCTCTGCCTCTCTGTGTGGACTGTGGACCTTGTTGAAATTCAACTAGAAATTGTTAGTTTGGTGTTACTTAGCCTATATTTTATTTATATTACAAGTGCCTTTCGAGCTAAGCACGGAAAGAACAAGTCAATATAGGCTCAGTTTACTGAATCTCTTGGCATCTATAGGCTATATTTTAATTAGGATATAGTATTTTAATTCTGATTAAACATTAATTCCATGTTGTTACTTTTCAATATCAGTCATTAGGCTAAATAAAGTCACGTTTGGCAATGAGCCAATGAGTAACCTATTCTCGTAATATAGACCCTAAAGGTTTTCTCATGGTTTGACAGCCCTCCTCAAAACAAAATTACAAGGTGTCTTAATGTAGTCTCTCAACCAATAACCAAATGACTAAACTAATTAAAGGCCACAACACACTGTTACCTTCTGTTAAATTCCTTCTTTCTGGGTCAGACTGGGAATAAATTCTGAGGTCTTGTTTAAATACATACTGTACATATAGCAGCAAGTATCAGTATACAGCTGTGTTCCCATGTCAATGCATGATTAAATGCATGATTAAAAAATATCTAAACACATTTTGAATGTCCTACATCAACAACAGCCAATGGCTTTTGTATAAGCCTTCCTTCAATTTGTTTATACTAAGTAAACGAGGACTGTTTTGTAAAAAAAAATGGGTTATGGTTATCAAAAATTGTTCGCCTCGCGCGCTCTTCACACGCCCACTGACATTTTAGTCTCACTCCAGCCAAAGTCCCAAAGTTGGCAACCCTGAAAAGTGGATAAAACAACAAGGTTCTGTACTAAATTGAACAAAGAGACCGTGATTGAAGCTTTTCAAATTAAAACTTCCAAACTAGCTAGTTTTAACAACCTAGTTTGAGAAATAATTAAGACATTCTTTCCAACAACCATACAAACCAAATGTAATGACCCCTTTGAAATCTGATCCTGTCTCGTACCCCAAATGTTTACAACTTCTAGGACCACATTTCAAAGAGATCAATAATGTGCAGTAACGCTCACCCCTACACAAGCACATCCATCTCACAGAACACACACACACACACAAACTAGACTATGCCTTTGCTTAACAGAATGTGCAGCATTTATCTGTATGTTTCCTCACTATACAATTATCGTGTTTTTGAATGCCATGACAAAATGGGCTGTGCAGTCGATACACAGAGTGCATGGAGAGTGCTTCTCTTCTTCTAAACAACCCAACCTTTTAGAAACATCGGAAAGGATCTGAGTCAAGGAGGAACTGAATACTTAACTTGAAGTGGCTTGAAAATATGTACATACTCCTTTCCCATTTAGTGTAGGAGAAAAATTGTGTGTGTGTGTGTGTGTGTGTGTGTGTATGCGCGCGCGTGTGTGTGTATGCACGCGCGTGTGTAGTGTAGTCATGAGTCATGAAAATATGTACATACTCCTTTCCCATTTAGTGTAGGAGAAAAATTGTGTGTGTGTGTGTGTGTGTGTGTGTGTGTGCGTGTGTGCGTGCGTGTGTGTGCGAGTGCGTGTGTGTGTGCGCGTGCGTGTGTGTGTATGCGCGCGCGTGTGTAGTGTAGTCATGAGTCATGACTACATTCTGTGTTGGTTGTCTAAACCACACATAAAAGCATACAGTTGCTGGCCAATGAAACACTCCCGGGATGTATGACTAAATCCCGGGATGACATAATTATATAGAATCTTAACAGGGATGGCTGGGCTGCTATTATATAAAGTTGGGGGGAGGAATCTCCTCAGCCAAGAGATTAGGGAGTGGGGGTGTGGCAGGTGACATTTCAGAATGTCTCCCAGGATACAAACCATTTGCTCTCCAGGCAGGGAGCTTCCTGGATGTCCTTGTCTGCCATGATGAGCGTTATCCATCTTAAACTAATGGTGAAACTCACGTGTGCACACACGCATGCACGCACACACCCCCCCACACACACACACACACACTTGCATTTTTTCGCACACACACACACACACACACACACACACACACACACACACACACACACACACACAAACATAGACGCACACACTCAGGCATGCACAACATACAAACACATGCAGCATGTAATCATAATGAAACATTCCTTTCTTTATGGTCCTCAAAATCTATAGGCCCTTCCATTTACTTCAGCCTTTCTGTGCCATTGTAGTATAAAAGTACCATTATAGTTATAAGACAATTATAATTTATAATAGTACCTTTCTAGCTAGGGAGGGACCCAACTCAAACACAACACTTTGGTTCTTCATCTTCTTCTGTGGTGTGTTTTAGGTGATTGGCTTTCCATCACCCAGTAGGGGGTCCCAGCAGCGGGGATGATGGATGCGGGAGCTGGGAGGAGGGAGATGAAGCACACACATTAGCGTTGAGTTAAGGGGGAAGGCTTTAAACGTTGAACCCCCCCCCCCCCCAACCGACTCAACCCAACCCTTAATGAAATGTCACCAGGGACAATACAAAATAACGTGTTTATACTTCATTAATAACGACACACACACACACACACACACACACACACACACACACACACACACACACACACACATACGCACACACACACACGCACACACACACACACACACACACACACACACACACACACACACACACACACACACATCCATACACAACATCAAAAAACGAAACGCAAACTAGCTGCGTGCAAAATGAAGGAGAAAAAATAAATCCAAATAAAAACCAGAATCATAAAAGTAAGGGAACCGATAGAAATGGACGGGAGAGGCAGAGGAAAAGACGGATACTGAATGCTTAGCTGAGGAGCAGAGATCTGTGCTGAAACTCATTACCACTCATCTCTCATCCCTCCATTGCAGCTCATCTCCTCCAACGGCCCGGATCAATACCAAATGACAAGGTTTATTTTTTCCCCCCACTTTTCCCTCTCCCCCTGTCAAAGCGAGAATAAGCCCAGACATGAACAAGAATTCGTAGTCTAAATTCCATTAGTATTTATTCACCTCAATTTCTATCATAAAAACCCTGTTTATGACTACAAGAATAAAGACAACATTCAACGATAATATCATTGAATGTTGAGGCCTAGGGTCTACCCTAGGCCTCATTGTCCTATATGGCTTTCCCTACACCTGCTCTTTGCTGACCTGTATCTGTATTCACTGCCTAACCCCAACCTGCTCCTTGACGACCTATATCTGTATTCACTGTACACCCTTACCCTCTCCTTAACGTGGGTTTCTGTATTCACTGTAAGTCACGTGGAAGTTCATCTGAAGTCCCCGGCCCAGGGCTGACTTGTCTGCGCGCTGTCTTCCAGGCGAGGGTCTAGCAGAAATAAGGACTACAGTACTACAAACTGGGGTCTGACAGCTTGGCTAGCATGTGACCAGTGGCTGGTGCGTAAACACAGCACGGCAAATGAAGTCAAAGCTCATTGGACGGTTGCAGAATTCCCACCGGTGTACGTTCAAATAAAGCACAGTACCCTTTGCTGCGGTTGCGGTGCCCGGGTCTTTCTGGTTTAATCCAGCCCACAGACACACTGTATGTTTATCAAAGTGAATTTTTGGGGTCTGTCGGCACTGCTAAGCCCTTCAGATCTCACAGAAGTCCGAATACTGTGAGAGAGAGAGAGAGAGAGAGAGAGAGAGAGAGAGAGAGAGAGAGAGAGAGAGAGAGAGAGAGAGAGAGAAGAATGCCGGTCTACAAGGGTCGGTATGTATACAGCCTCTCCACCACAACATGCTTGTTTCACGCCATGTGCTGAATGCACGGGCTGTAGACAGAGGGCGCAGTGGGCCGGGGTGTGCGTGTGTATATGTTTAGACCTGTGCATCTGTATGTGTGTGTTTGTGTGTTTGTGTCTTTGTGTGTTGTGGGTATGTGTATACACGCTTGTTTGAGCATAGCTGACTCTGTGTGTTTATATGTGTGTATTTGTGTAAAACTATTTGGTTGCCAATGCCAGCCAGACACTGTTAGCACTTTGAAGCAACACGAAGATTGCTTCACATATGTCTGTACATTGCAACAGTCTTTGATCACGGCTCAGGGATGCTAGACTTCAGCCGCATACGCTAACTCTGGTTTTCTAACCATGCCATCACGTCTTAAAAATGATCAATGAGCAACCTTAACTGGCTCCTAGTGAGAAAGTATCCCTGTAAATAAACAAACAAACAAAAATATATTTTACTTTGAAGCCGTATAGGCATAAACTTTATCATTTTCTTTTCCATCCGCTCGTTGAACAATGCCAGGGAGGGGAATTCAGGAGGCTATTTCCAGAGTTCCCAGGCGATCCTCTTATCCAGTGTCGGAGTCCTCCTCCTGTCTCAGTTTCATAGTTATGATCTCTAATGAGATGTATATAAGCTCCACTCTCTGCTGCTGGGGCTGGTGGGGAGGGTGTGGGGAGGGTGTGGGGGGGGGGGGTTTAAAGAAGGAAAACCCGTGGACCTTTTTCCTCACAGTGGCTGTGCAGTCATCCAGGGTCAAAACGATTTATAAATAAAGCCATAATTACACTCACTGACATGGTAATGCACACACACATATGAGACCACACACACACACACGCACGCACGCACGCACACAAACACACACAGGCATGACAAACAACTATACAGTACAAGCTGATGCAAATGAATCCCTTTTGGAAACAACAGCTCAGACCAAACTGAGGCTGATCCACCAGGGAAACCACGGCCCCACACACACAAAACAATCACATGGTTGTGTACAGCTGAAAGTGAATGACACTTTATGGACCTTTGCGGTAATTGGAGTGCGTTCAAATAGCACCCTTCTGGTCTCCCCCGCGGCTCATAGTAGCATGCGAGACCTGTCCTTTACCCGTGGCATTTAGCTTCATGCTACTTCATGTAAGGACGGCACTTTCGCTCACGGTGATTAGCCGCGAGTCGCTGGCAATAAGGGGTTGAGGTTTCTTGCACACGGGCGACTTGACACGTTTTAATACCAGGTGACGTCTTAGAGGTCGCCATGTGTAACATTTAATCTAGCTCTTAGCTTAATATAACCTGGACATAGCTATAGTCAATGCTGGCCAATACTGATTACAATAGTATAATCAATAAAATGACAACCAATAACTAAGATATTATACGTATAAAAAAAAATGCTGGTTTACAAGAATCTTACTTTCAACACTCACAAAACCCCTCTTGGTGAACCAGCCAAGTTACGCTAGTATGCATCCTACAGTTGCGCATCCAGTTAGAGTGGACAGTACACTGTTTTTAATTCTGTAAGTCTCCTACAAAAAGGGAGGGGCTCAATCGTACACATTGCCACGCTAAGCTGAGACGGCTCCTCCTGTGCTGGTGTAACGGCTGCTGCAACATTTTCGTTTTCAGTTTCGGTTTCAGTTTTTGGTTTGATTGACGCCGTTTTAAAGGCGCACCGCAGAGCCACCCCCCCCCCCCCCCCCCCCCCCCCACCTCATCCAAATACCTTCAACGGACCTAAGACACCTGAAACCTCTCCACCCTAAAAACCCAGCGGGATAAGTAACAAACCTCCAGGAGGGATTTCTGATGAGGGTTCCTTTTTTGGGAGCATCTGGAGTTCAGGAGGAACCAGCTGGGGAGGCTTAATCTTTTTTTTTTCAAATATAGTCATATGTAAGTTGGGGAATAAAGAAGTGGTAATGAGAAATTTGAAAAAGTATGCTATTGTGTCCTTTGCCAAGTCTAAGAACTTGCTAGGAGTAGAGAGGGTTGACGATGAGGTCAGGGGTTGGAGTTCAGTTATGGGACGAGGTTGGATTTAAAGATGATTTAAAGTGAAAGGGAAACAGCTGCACTTTTGCATTGTGTGTTTGATGAGGAGGACAGCAGGGCTATGACATAGGGTTGTTGCTACTGGGGAGAGAAAGCCTCACTCAAAGCCACTTGAGAAACAACCGGAGAGGAATGCTAGCTAATTACATTCAGTGTTCCTGATCAATCCAAGCCAGAAGAACAACGGCTTGCATGACGTGGAAATCCATTCATAGCCGCCTGCGGTGCGAAAAGGAAAAATGATAATCATCAATGATCGCCAGCAATGGCGTATTTATGGTTACGTCTACTGGAAGCGCAAAGGTAATCGGAATCTTCTACGTTTTTATACCGGGAATACCACTCCTGAAACCACAATGCGCTATCCATTTTCCAGCTGAAACGTTCTATAATGAAGGAAAACAATCTATCACTCTATCCCTTAGAATTACAACTTAATCTTTATGGTTTACGTTCCACAGTTGCGAAATATCTTTATGATCTGTAAATCCTCCTCTGGGAGTTTTACGGAAAGTGGAAGCAGTTCTTTGTATTAATATTGCATTGTTCACAAATTGTTCTTTTTTCAAACTAAACATATAACATGCATACAAAACAACGTTGCTGTGCAAAATCCCCAATTTATTTTGCAAGTCTCAATTGCATTTTTCTTATTAAGATGAATGACAGTTGAATTGTCACTAGTAGATCAACACCCATACACCTAGTCCTCATAAGCCTTAACAATCTGAGACAGAACAATTTATAACCCTTGGGCATCCTCGTTTCCATTTAATAAGGATGTATTAATTCGTTGGCTTCCCCCTTTTCACCAGATATTTCATCCACAAGGTTTCGTTTTTTTCGTAGACATGTTAATTATTTCCATTGTCAACATTTTATTGAGTCTAACAAGTGAATCATGCTGGTTTATCCCAGACGTGTTTTTCAAATAAATCACTAGTTTCCCATGAAGGGTCTCGTTTGCGTTAGTTAGATTAAACCGTACGCATGTACTGAACATTTGTTGTGTGTGTGTGCGGGGGGGGGTGAATGTGTTTGATTATGTGAAGGGGTGATTGTGTTTGTGTGTGTGTGCGTGTGTGTGTGTGTGTGTGTGTGTGTGTGAGTGTGGGTGTGTGCCTCTGAGTGTGTGTGTGTGTGTGTGTGTGTGTGTGTGTGTTTGAATATGTGTGTGTGTGTGTGTGTGTGTGTGTGTGTGTGTGTGTGTGTGTGTGTGTGTGTATTTGTGAGGCGGGGGTGTGTGCATCTGATTATTGTGTGTGTGTGTGTGTGTGTGTGTGTGTGTGTGTGTTTTACATCCCCGGGGGCCTTACAAAAGAATTCCTGCTGTGAGGTGCGGATGTGTGTGCACCTGAACGGAATGCTTCATTAATTTCTCGGTTGGTTCTAAGTGTTTTCTGTGAGGAAACAAGTTGTCCCGAGGCACGTGCACAGGAAAGTGAGCGGAAGACCACTTTTGTTCCCATGTGAACAGTTGTCATGTCCTCTATTTACCTTCTTTTTTATGTTTGCTTTAGCTTTCTGCTAAATCTTAAATCTACAATGTTTCTATTTTTATTTTTATTTTATTAGTAACTTTGCCTTTCTAAAATGCATTTTTATTAACTCTGCCTTTCTAAAATGTTGTTTTTTAACTTTGCCTTTACTTTCTATCTATTTTACTTTTTACTTATCTATTATTTTATTTTATTGTATGACAATGTTTATATGTGAAGCACTTTGAGTCTGCCTTGTGTATGAATAGTGCTATATAAATAAAGTTGCCTTGCCTTGCCTTGCCTTCTCCCTCCACCTCTCTTCATTCCCTAGAAAAATATACATGGAAGAGACTACTACTGTCTAGGAAGTCTCTCCCTTAATGACAAAATTGCAAGGGTGATGAAACGAACCGCCAATCTTATTAAAAAAAAGTAAAAATCGTAAAAATATATAAAAACTTTCCAGTTGTATTATTATTGGTCAAATCCAATGCACTAATTGCAGTTCACAATGAGCAAATTGCAGAGGCCCTTATCGTGATTTCAATTAATGTGCAATTAATGGTGAAAGCCCTTATCAGAAGCAGTGGCCCTATACTGAAACCCCACTACACCAAGACGGGGACGGTGGAGTGTAAACAACAGTTTTGTCCCATGGGAGCAATTGGTTTCCTCCTTGGTGGTGGACAAGCCAGGGGATATTGAGTTCTATAAGCCGTCATCAAGTCTCCTCTATAAGGCCAACTAAGTTGAAAATATCACTGGTACGGTATTGCATCTGCACCAAAAAAAAGAAACACCTTCTCCGCTTTGACGTTAATAATGTATTAACAAAAAGCTGCTTATTCAACAATAACAGAGGCTACGGTACCGTAAGATCGGCCAAACCGTGTGTTTTTTTTTTTGTACCACCAATGCTTAAAACCTAACGTTTCTCATACTCATTAGGAGCCATATTAATCCCTGCCAGGGACCGCAGAAGAAGAAGCATGGGCGCTGCGCTCCCTCTGCCTGCGTGCACACATTAGACGCTAACTAGCAGCACATTAAGTAATAGAGGAGGAGGAGGAGGGGGAGTGAGACGGAGAACAACATGTCGAGAAAGAAGAAGAAGGAGAGGAGGAGGAGGAGGAGGAGGAGGAGGAGGAGGGAAGAAAAAAGAGAGTGGAGATGAGGGAGCCGAGAATTAGCAGGTTGGTCCGAACATGTACAGGAGAACAGAGGACTGAAAAGGACAAAAAAAGAGCGATGGCGTGGGCTTTTTCAGAACAGAGAACGAAGAAAGGTTAGAAGAAAAAAAAAAGGCGATGAAAGAGAGTACTGTCAGTGATGAAAGCAGTGTTTGCCCGTTTGTTTCTGTGTGTGTGTGTGTGCATTTATATTTCAATATACTTATGTGTGTGTATGTTTGTGTGTGTGTATGTTTGTGTGTTTTTCTTTCTGTAGACGTGTGCGTATGTGTGAGCATGTGTGTGTGGGTGTGTGTTATTATTTCTGTGTGCGGATGGGTTTATTTGTGTGTGTGTGTGTGTGTGTGTGTTGTTCTTTCTGTATTAGTGTGCATAGCCGTTTCTGGTGATGAAAGGGGACAGCGGAGAGTATATGTTTGCGTTGACATCATTAGCCCTCATTAACACCTTCTCGGGGGAGGGGGAGGGAGGGAGAAGGGAGGGGGTGGGGGTAGGTAGGGGGGAGGGAGGACGGATTGAGAGAGAAAGAAAGCAAGCAAAGGGAGTGGTGGGAGGTGAGAAAGCAGGCTAGCATGAGAGAGGATGCTCATCCTAGGAATGTGTTTATCCTTCTGCTTGTCTGTATCTGTCTATTCTCTTCTCTAAGTACTTCATTGTATAAAGGGTATACTGTATACAGATCATCACGGGACTTGTGTTGACCTACCTCTACATACATACGATTTTGGGATTAGAAAATGTTTGTTAATACATACATAATATCTAGTGATGCTATTGGGTCCATCTGCTGCTGTTGTGTGTGTGTTTCAGTGTAGGTATGTGTGTTTGCTTGTTTCTGTGTGTGTGTTTGCTGCAGGTGGATGAGAAGGACTAGTTGCTGAACAGACGCACTTGCGCCCAGGTGTGTATGATAGCAAAGAACAGTACACTCGCTCTCTCTCTCCTCTGGCCTGACCACGCGTATAAATCCATTTTTACGACAGGAAATTAGCAGTAAAGCTACTTTACTTTGAAGCTGTATTTGTGACTTCACGCCACCTCTTCTCTTGGCGTTGCCTCGAGGGGGCTCGTAACAATATAAATACAATGTAATTTGGTGGACTGGGTCTTTAACATAGAATGTACTTTACACATCCTTGTTAATACTTGAAACATGCTTGGACCAGAGCCAGTGCACAAGATGGCATATATTACATTCTAGTATGTGGACTGTGTGTGTCTTACGATGGGGCAGTGACTTCTCCAGGCGATGAGAGCAGCAGAGGGCACAAGGGTAAAGTTAGTTTGATATTTAATTGGCATTAGAATTTCGACATTCCACATTTTTCACTCACTGCGGTGAAAGATAGACTCATTAGGTTTGGGAAAGTAGGCCAGACGTGATTACAATAATACGTTCACATTTTACAGTATTTCTCTCTGCATGTCTTAAGAAATCCGTCCAAACGAATTTCAAATGTCACCATCAAACGAATATTGCACACGAGAGGTCGTGCTTCACTCATTACATTCATGAGCTCCATTTGGGTGTTATTACACTCCATTTCCATGGTCGTACAAACTTATGCATGTAATTGTGTGTTTGTCTGTGTGAATGCGCCTCTGCATCTATGTGATTGCGTGTGTGTGATTTTGTGTGTGTGTGTGTGTGTGTGTGTGTGAATATGTGTTTGCGTGCCTGTTTGTGTGTGTGTGTGTGTCTCTGTCTGCAAGTGTGTGCATGTGTGCATGTGCTTGAGTGTGTGTGTGTGTGTGTGGTGTTTGTGTTTGCGTCTACGTGTATGCGTGTGTGTGTGTCTGTGTGTGTGTTTTGTTTGTTTGAGTTGCTGACACAGACATCGACCTGTCCACCAAACCCCACCAACGGCAGCCCACCACACACACACACACGCACGCACGCACGCACGCACACACACATACACACACACATACACACACAACTCGGTATCCGTGGACAATCTGGTGCTGATAACCAGACTCCAGAACGTGGTCTCAACCAATCAGATAACGGGAGGTGAAAAGAAAACCAAAGCCTTTGTTTTGCTTCCCACCTGTGTGTTGCATGTCACTTCTCAAACGCTCTCCTACACACGGACTAGAGTGTGTGTGTGTGTGTGTGTGTCTGTGCATATATATAGAATAGTGTGAGTAATTATCCGCAGCTGAAACACTATATTAGTTACATGATTACCAACCTCCTCCGTAGCTAATTATAAAGCCTGCTCTTTTCTGACCTCTGCCAGCATGATACATTACTCCATGCTGTCTCCTCCTCCTCCCACCCTCTCCTTCTCCTTCTTCCATCCCCCCCCCCCCACCAACACCCCACCCCCGCCCTCTCTTTTCCATACCTCAAATAAAAGTTCACCTCCTCTTATCCTCTGTGAATACCGCCCGGCACCTTAACACTCTCCCGCTTTCAGTGAACTTTGGAGTGTGTACGTGGGATTAATATCCAAAGGGATGTCTAGGGGCTTTGTCTGTGTGCGTGTGTGTGTGTGAGTGCGTGTGCGCGTGCGTGTGTGTGTATCCGTGCACGCCCGCTCGTTATTTGTATGCGTTCCCCCGGAAAAATCACTTTCAACCATTTTACGCAGTGTCAACTGTCTCTCGCTGTATTGAGAAACATGCAATTATTTGAGTGCCACGTCTCTCCCTTTGGCTCTTCCATTTACCCCGCCCACCATCCCATCCTCCCCCATAACGCTCTCTGCCGGCTTGCTTCACCTGAGACGTTTGGGCTTAATTATTCCGCAGGCGCACCAGTCTGTGCTTTGTCCTCTAACAGGGGTTAAAGCGGTTCACAGTGGATCCAGTGCTACGTTAGGCTAAAGGTAAGGGAGTGGAAGAGACACCCCATAAGTCGTCTGCACTGCTTAGCTAGCGCTTCTGCTAACTAACGAGTCCTCTGAGTGGAAACTACTGACGCAGCACACAGCCGGTCGGTGTTGTGTTTAGCCCACGTTTACGCACTGATTTAATATCACGGTGCGCTTCAGCCCGGCCACGTGTGATGTGCACTGGTGAAGCAGCGCTGCTGCGTGTGTGTGTGTGTGTGTGTTCGCCGGCTGCAGCGTTGGAGTCGGAGAAAACACATCAGGCCCACTTGACCCCAATTTCGTAAACGCATAATGCATAACACGTAATGGGAGTTAATTGATTGAATCTCATGGCTATTTTGAGGGATGGTGAGGTGATTCGAATGTGAGAAGGGAATGTCATTGAAAAAAAAGGAAAAAAAAGGAAAAAAGAACATACTAAGAGAATACAGAACAAAATAAAAATGCTAATCTGTCTCTGACGGGGATGGTTTATTATTTGATCTGTGAGACAGGGGGCGGAGATTCAGATTTGTTGACGGTCTAAATGGTAAAAGCAGTGAAAGGAGGGAGTGCATAGGAGGCAGCGGAGAGCAAAGCATAATATATAGAGCATACATAATGATCAGAAAGAAATGTAAAAAAAAGCCTGCCTGTCTTCTCGCTGGTCCACGTCCTATACGCCACCGCCACGGGTGGATGAAAGAGGGCCTGATCTTTTATTTACCACGCTTTCCCTCTGTTATCTATATCTCATACTCTCTCTCTCTCTCTCTCTCTCTCTCTCTCTCTCTCACACACTTCTTCCCTCTCTCACACACTTCTTCCCTCTCTCTCTCTCTCTCTCTCTCTCTCTCTCTCTCTCTCTCTCTCTCTCTCTCTCTCTCTCTCTCTCTCTCTCTCTCTCTCTCTCTCTCTCTCTCTCTCTCTCTCTCTCTCTCTCTCTTTCTCTTGCACCCTTTTTTCTGTTTCTTTCGCTCCTCTTTCAGCAGCAAATCCCTCCCCACACCTTTCTCCACAGGCTCAGACGCTGCGAGCAGCTCCGTTCAGCGCGGCCCGGCTTCGATCGCATGTGCGAGCGGGCGAACGGGAGCGATTTGCCGTCGGCTCTCGTCTCCACTCAAACCCAAAGGTCTCAGTTATAACAAACCGGCAGAAAGCGTCGGTGGGGGGAATGGGGTGGAAATGGAGGAGCCAGAAGGAGAATGCTGGGAGAGAGGGTGGAGATAGTGCTGGAGGAAGGGAGGGGGATAGACGGCACATCTGAATGCATTCAATCTGCGATGCGTCTGCTGGGTGTGAGTTCAGGAATGTGTTGAGCGCTTCCCTCCGCAGATATCCGTATCCAGGAATCCGTCAGTGTGTGTGTGTGTGTGTGTGTGTGTGTGTGTGTGTGTGTGTGTGTGTGTGTGTGTGTGTGTGTGTGTGTGTGTGAGAGAGCAATAGAGATAGAGAGGGGATAGAAAAATTGCATTGGAGGAATTTATTTTATGGGGGCATGGTTAGTATGCAGGAAAAAGGAGATAAAACTGAGTGTGATTGGCATACACTTTAATCCACGTGTCACCCACTCTATACATATAAGCATACATGGACATGCCTCTCTACAGGGGCAGAGCGACAGCAAGAGTGGATTGTTTGGGGGTGAAGGCGGGGTGAGGGGTTGTTGGATCAGGGCGTATGTAAGCCATAGATTTCCTTGCTTGACGTGGGGCGGGAGGCAAAATGGAAGAAAGGGAATAACGGCGCTGTCTGTCAATCCCAATGGCTGTGAGACGGAAAAGAGAACTTCGACAAAGACTGACGCACCAACGTGATAAGACAGCAGGGAAGGCGGGGTTCATGACACCGGGGGAAAGATAAACCGTAGCGCCAAGAATACACCAATCAAAAGAGACCTTGGCGGAGGTTTGACCGGTGTGCATTAATTACCATGATGCTAACTATGTTAATGGTAGATCTGAGCCAGGTCCTTTGTGTTTAATTTAGCATGAAGGATCCAATGGGAGGCAACACCGGAGCGTCAGGAAGACCGGGGGGGGGGGGGGGGGGGGGGGAGATGGGCAACAAAGTGAATAACAACAGGGTTCGGTGGATGGTTTATTTTCTGCACGTTCACAGCTCCTCCGGAAGTCTCCTCCCCCCCCCCCCCCCACCAAGACGTCTCGAAGCCCCTTGTAAAGAGAAAGTTTACCAGAGCAAAGTGTATCTGGGAGCCTTGTTGTTCAGGAAGCTATCGCGGGGGTAATTATTAAAAGGGCGCCCAACGACCGCTTGTGAATAGCCCCTTTTTTATCTCGCTCTTTACTTTTGTGTGTGTGAAGGCGACAGAACAAGCTGTGCAAATACGAGCCCGCCGCAGTCATTTAACATGCCGGTAGAGGCTTTGACCCATAAATATTTTACCTTTGCCCTTATCTACCTATTTCCAATGGTATAAAAGTTTAATCCAAAGGCAAGGCGCACAGGCCCATAACTCCAGCTCTTTTGTTGCTGAATACATTCAGGAAGCCTGTTTGGTATTTACTAATGTGTAGCCCTATGGGTTACACATTGTTTTCCTCCATCAGGGCCACGAGAAGAAGAAGGGTAATTCAAAAGGCAAACAGAGTGTCATCGAGCTACTTGTGTACTTAATGATATTGTTCAATAATGTTATTTGTGCGTGTCAAAAATGGATGGTATGCTGCCCAAATAAGGTGGTGCAAAAATCTTGCGTTTAAATAAATAACCTTTTATGTTGAATGACAATGCCTCCCCTAGTCTCTCTCTCTCTCTCTCTCTCTCTCTCTCTCTCTCTCTCGCTCTCTCTCTCTCTCTCTCTCTCCCTCTCTCTCTCTCTCTCTCTCCGTCCTGACCCTCATTGCGGAAGCTTTTCCTCTAATTAAACGAGGACGAGAAGAGAGATGCAGCCAAGCAACTGTGGTGAAACTGCAGAGGGGAGAGGTTTCCAACAAAAACAACCCTCTGGGATGGGCACAAATAACGCACGCACAGACAGGTACACACACGTACACACATATGTGCCCACACATACACAAAAACAAGCACAAATCACTGAATGTTTATGCCCAGAGAGTGCACGGATTCAATATAAAAAAAAAAAATGCTTGCTTCTTACTGGCAACCAACAAGTTGTGTTTAATTATTTTTCGGCTTATCTTGCGCCAGCAAGCACAACCACCACATTACGCAAACAAAAGACATCCAGCCAAACCGCCCGGTGATGGAGCGTTGCTCACTCTAGATGCATCACGCAGGGGTAGGCTCTGAGTTAAAAGCACATGCCTCACACAATGATAGGGAAAATCGCTATATCTCTCAGAGCTGGAAATTAGCCCTCATACTTGGCAAACGTTTGAGTCATCCCCTTCCCGTAGTAGCGCTATGAGGGTTGAATCTTAACAACGACAGTGAACGGTATATATATATCATCAAGCAGAAAACGTCGGTGTCAACAGTGGATGTGCTAAAAGACGGGCACAGAACCAGCGTGTAAATCAGCCCTCTGAAACCAAAGAGGTGAATTACACGCGTTGTGAGTGGCTGCTTAGTGGAGGGACGGTGGGCGATGACATGTGATTAAAGAGCGCCCCGGCTGTAGTCTGAATTATTCAAAAGATCAAACGCAGAGAGAAGGAGAGAAGGCCAGGGAAGGAGAGGGCAGATGGGGAGAGGGAGAGGGATGGAGAAAGGGAGAGGTGGGAGAAGAGAAGGAGAGAAGTGGTAGAGGGAGGGGGCAAGAGAGAGAGGGAACAGGACCAAAAGAGAGGGCCAGAGAGAGAGAGAGAGAGAGAGAGGGCAGAAGCGAAATTAGAGTTCAGCAAGGGAACATCTGAGTCATTGCAGTATCTTCAAAGAGAAGGGATGTGTGTCTATGGATGTGTGTGTGTGTGTGTGTGTGTGTGTGTGTGTGTGTGTGTGTGTGTGTGTGTGTGTGTGTGTGTGCGTTGTGGCATTGTGAAGGGGTCCTTCACAATGCCGTTTTATCATTCGAGAGCTTTTCGGACGATTATTGAATAAAAAAACAATGTTTGGCCCCTGATGGGCCGACACGAAAGAGAGGAACCGGTCCCTCTGTCTTGAGCATGTCAACCTACTACGTTGCCGCCGGCGATCACTCAAAGATTAGGGACCCCACAAGACAGCCATTTTCCTCCACTCTGCTGACTTTTTTATTGAACAAACTAATCCTTATGAATCTTATCAAGGATATGTGAGGGAGCCAACCGTATGTGAAGGAGATTAGTCTGGTGTTTCCGACTTTGCTCGATTTTTCCCTCTCTGCACTCCAGATAACACTGATGTGTGAGAGGCACAAACAGAGCCAGTCGTACACACAAACACACACACACGCACACACACATGCACTCTTCCACAAATCCACATGCACACACACACAAAGGCACACAGACAGATACACCTACACACACACACACACACACACACACACACACACACACACACACACACGCACACACACACACACACACACACACACACACACTGGGTGGTCATTTTTCGCCGTTGCCCTTGTTTTGCTCTCAAACTTCGAGCAAGTATATGATGGCACATCGTCTTTATCAAACCCGATCCTATTTTTTTGTGGATGCTGCCTGACACACACATTGTTTAAAGCATTATTTCCATTTATCACATTACATTCACATCCATGAATCAGCTGTGATGCACACCACACGTATCCCACGCACAAAAGCACATAACTCATCTGCATGGAAAACAATACATATCTCACACACACACACACACACAGACACACACACACACACACACACACACACACACACACACACACACACACACACAAAGACGATTATTTATAAGAAGAAGATTATTTCATTATCATTGTACAAAGATAAATTACTAAATGTGAAAAAAATTGTGATCTCTACATCATTACCACCAGGACTGGGAAAAGTTAACCATCACTAGACTAAGGGCATTAACCATCACTAGCAACACTAGCAGCATGTAACCATCACTAGCTAGCAGCAGTAGCTAGGAGCAGTGGGCAGCAACAGTGCAGCACCCAGGGACTGACTCCAGGTCTGGTGCCTTGGGTCAAGGGCACAGGCAGGAGCACTGACCTCCCATGGATGTCTTTGGTGTGGGAGGAACCAGCAAGACCAGGAAGAAACACACGAGAACAACTGGAGGACTTAGAACACTACTGCTACCAACACACACCACACACACACACACACACACACACACACACACACACACTTCCCTGAGGCCTCAAACGGGTATCCACCACCACCCGTTCCCAAGCAGCCGACCAGCTGAGGCTGTTCCGATGAGGAGAAAGAGGAGAGAACCGTACAACAAGAACCACCACAACTCAGAAGTCGTATGAGGAAGCAGACGGGAGGAGACGGCAGAGGATTTATTAGATGGAAAGGAGGGAAAGTGGAAAGTGAGAACATGGCGAAGTCAGGAGGACTGTAGGCAATATGCCACTGGGAGGGTTCAGCGACCCGCTCTGAGCAACTCAGCTCAGCCTGCACTGATTCTGCCTAGCGCTGCGGATCAGACCACCAAACTGAATATCTGAGAGAGAGAGAGAGAGAGAGAGACAGAGAGAGAGAGAGAGAGAGAGACAGAGAGAGAGAGAGAGAGTAGAACAGAAAGAGAGAGACAGACAGAGATGAGGAGGAGGAGGAGGAGGGCAAATAATATCTGGGAGAATGAGGATAAAATGGATTGGAACTCTGAGGAGCAGATTATGCGTGTACTCATTTGATATCTCTGGTACAGATATAATGGCGGTCCGCTTTTCTATTCATCTTCCCCGCGCGGAGAGAAACCGTTGGTGGAGGCAATCACGTATTAGGATTTGGCCAGTGGGCAATGTGGAGGGCTATTAAAGCGTCATTACCGTCGGCAGCCATTACGGAGCTGTTGCTCCAGAGGTATTACCTTGGTAATGAGACCAACCTGAAACTGCCTCCTCGCGGCTAGCCCCCTCCACGTACGCCACACAGGCAGGGGATCCGGTGACACTGCGCATCCACAACACACACACACATACGCACACGCAACCCCCACACACACACACACACTCATGCACGGCCGCACAATCCGAAATGATACCATTTGCTGTTTCGCCTGCCACCTCCTATGTAGAGATTCTTCCGTGCATGCGCATTCACACTCGCGCTAATACGCATGAAATTCTTATCAGGTGTGTAGGCGTCTAATTAATTCAGTTTGACGTTGGCTTGTTTGTCTGGCGGTGTGCGCTGCCAATCCTCCTCCCTCCTCCACTCAGTCCTCCTCTCCTCTACTTTTCCTTCCTGTCTACCCTCTTTCAGCCTCCATCAAAATTGTGCTTTTATATCCAG
The DNA here is from genome assembly GCF_964030765.1 of Micromesistius poutassou. Taxonomy (NCBI): domain Eukaryota; kingdom Metazoa; phylum Chordata; class Actinopteri; order Gadiformes; family Gadidae; genus Micromesistius; species Micromesistius poutassou. The sequence continues at coordinate 11,024,142 of NC_140290.1, read as the reverse complement.
CTGTGTTGACACATGCATGTATATGTATTTATACATGTGTCAATGCATATTGATATATATATCTATACATACATACATGATATACATAGGAGATTGATTTGCACAATCACTGAGCCAATCACAACAGAAAAAGCTAACTTTCTCTCCCTTGGTCTATTTAATTCCACAATGGATATTGTGAACCAGCCCTAATGACAGCTAATGAAAATGTATGTTGTGAGTGGTAAAATGTGATATGTGGAGACGGATGTGGACGGTTGGCCCAAAAGTTTCAGCCATTAGGGGTGCCATCATTCATCGGAGTATCGGATTTCTGAGCCTTTTATGCGGCTTCATCACAGCGCCCGGGTTAGAACAATTGAAATCAATGCATAATAATGAGTGAAGGTCTACCACAAATCACAGAAAAGCTTTTCTTTGGCAGCATCGCTTTGAGTGTAGGCGAGTGGCAGGTTAGCGAAAATGTTTTTAAAGTTAGAACTAGTATCCAGCGGGCTCTTGGTGGTGATTCTGGATAACATGACTTACAACACGCCAAAGATTTGTTTGTTATACAGACGTGCACACGCCGCGTGTGACCGCTCAAACTCAGACACAGACACGTTGTTGACACTCTGTTATGCCTTCCAAGGGCAGAAACATTTCCCCCGGTTTTTATGACAAACCTTAAGCCACGTTGTGGATAGCTGGCCAGGACTGGGGCCAAAATATTTTATGGCGTCATAAACACAGCTTTAGCCCATCTCACACTCATAAAGACTGATTTGGAGTGACACCGGAGACCACCCGCTCGCATGTGTGGCACCTATAGCAGGGATACGGGTCCCCCCCCATGACGACGATCAAGATACAAGACGTGGGACGGCGGAGTATTGATTCATCACAGACTGGATGAGGTAGATAAAGTTCCTTCAGAGAGATTCACACCCACAAGTAAGTATAAAAACAACAAAACAAGTGGGATTTTGCACGCAGAATGCTGAGGGTTTTAAGCCTTTGCCGTTAAATATCAATTATATATATATATAATATTTATCAATTAACAATGAGACAAATACCATGTTGAAGGAATGTAGTAGATCTTACTGTGTGTGTGTGTGTGTGTGTGTGTGTGTGTGTGTGAGGGAAGCGCGTAGAACGGTGTTTGTTTTGTGAGTGAGCGGACAGAGGTCGATGGGCTTGGGTCGTGAGAGTGGGTCATGAACGAGGCCTGGGTCGCCGGTGAGAAGGGGCAGCACGTAGACCTTTATGATGTGCAAACGGTGAAACCCCCTCGGGCATCCTGACGCTTAAGAGGCCTGCTCGGGCTCCGCGGTAAAAGAGTTTGAAAGTCAAGGAAGGGCATGACTTCCCGCGCAGATAGATAGCAGGGTTTGACCGATGTCCACAGCCTACCTGTTAAGAGTCCCAGCGCAGTAGGCCTGACACCCATTCCCCTTCATGACGTGTACCGCTATCTGAATTCGTATCTGAAGTCCATCCTGCGGATCAAAGCGTCTTGCAGAATACTTCACTTACAGCTAAAACCCAAAGAATCTCCAGAAGAAAGAGAAAGGGGGAACATACTTAGTGTGTACGTAATGTGGTGAAATGCAACATCAAAGGACCTTTTGCCTAGGGCCAGGCGGAAGGTGCTGATGCAATCTCTGTGAGTAAGGTACTCGGGGCGCATCATCCTCCTCCTAACCTTTACTCACTTTAATCTCCTCCATCCGAAGACCCTGTCTGACATAATGTGGCCTAAAAGGCTCTCCGTGTCTGCGTGCCTATTGTCCAGGGTTAAAGATGGGACCTTTGATTGGGCCTGAACATCTGGATCCACGAGCTGCAATAAAGGACGATCGCAGACTAGCGATATGCACGCAAGCAACATAAACTAAGGGATGCCATATAGTCTAACCGGCTTTTCCTTTTTGCTCCCCCCCCCCCCCTCCCTCTCTCTCTCTCTCTCTCTCTCTCTCTCTCTCTCTCTCTCTCTCTCACTTCTCTCTCTCTTACTTCTCAAAGAAGTGAGAGAGAGAGAGAGAGAGAGAGAGAGAGAGAAAGAGAGGGAGAGAGAGAGAGAAAGAGAGGGAGAGAGAGAGAGAGAGAGAGAGAGAGTCGTTTCGGGGGAGGCACAGTAAAAGTGGTGGTGGGGAAGGTGGGGGGGTGGCGGTCTGAAGATCCATCGGTGTGAACTCAGCGGTTTAGCCTGAGAAGACTTAAGTATGTTAATCCCCAGGGCAGAGTAGTGGGGTGGGGGGGGGGGGGGGGGGTGTTGAACGCCAGTTACCCCCTGCAGAGTGTAGGTGAACAGGACTGGATGAGCACATGCACCGTGTGGATATGATAAAATCCCTTTTGAATGTGAATGTAAGGTATAGGTGTGTGTTTGTGTGAGAGTGTGTGTGTGTGTGTGTGTGTGTGTGTGTGTGTGTGTGTGCGTCTGTGCGTGTGTGTGTGCGTGTGTAGGTGTGTGCGTGTGCGTGTGCGCGCGCGCGCGCGTGTGTGTGTGTGTGTGTGTGTGTGTGTGTGTGTGTGTGTGTGTGTGTGTGTGTGTGTGTGAGAGAGAATGTGTACCTCTGACAGGTGTAAGATTAACAAGGCAACCCTGCTCTTGTTCCTGGTTGTTCCTGTGATAAGGGTTAATGGATGGGGGTCCTTTGCTGGACTGCCACCACTGTCACTGACATACTGCTATGATATGGCTGTCGCAGGGAAATTTAGATATTTTTTCTTATTTTTTTGCAGCTAAAATACAGAATGGCAGTCCAAATCTTACTATGCTGGAGGAAAGGGACAAAATTAAAAAGGAACGTTTAAAAAGGATATTACCATGTAACGATGAATCTTTTTTCTCTCAATCTCTCATTTCCTCTAAAGTTGTCGTTAGGGTCTCTCTCTCTCGCACTCTCTCTCTCTCTCCCCCCCCCCCCCCCCCTCCCCCCGCTTTGCCCCCAGGTTCAGTTTGGTGGTCTGATCCGCACCGCTATGCAGAATCAGTGCAGGCTGAGCTGAGTTGCTCAGAACGGGTGGCTGAACCCTCCCAGCAAACCTATCGCTTACAGTCACTCCTCTCAGTCCCTGCCGGCCGTGCAGAAAACATACAGATGATGGACATGTTAAAACAAAAATGCCCTGTATAACATACAGGATAGACTTATGAGATTACACACTATGTACACTACATAGTATATATTCTATACTATATATACGTATATACTGGGAAAGGACAGAAAGGTCTGCTGCTATGTTTGACTTTTCATATTTACCATTTGTACATAGTGTGCAGAGAGTATATATGTATTGGGTACATATATAAAAACCATGCCTTGGTCAAGGCTGCCCCCTCACTAGTCCTACTGGCCTTTGCTGCCCACTCTGTAGCCCAGGTATTGTATTATGTAGAACTCCAGGAGGTTGCAACCCTGGCATGTCTATCATGTTCTCCTTATTGCTTGAGTGTTACGTGTTGGGAACGGTTTGCAGGGTGGGGGGAGGCGAGACAATGAAACTTGCATGTGGATTCAGCTTTGTGTGGATGTATGCAACAAAGTGACTGGGGATATGACACGCTTATTCTCGGCTTCCAGTGGGATTTGACCGGGGTGTCTGAGTCACAGCTGAAGGATTTTGGGTGTTTGAATCCCAAAGCCTGTAGCCTACCTGTGGCATCTCAGAGCAAACTGTCATGCTCCTCGCTGCTCCTGAAATACACCCATAAAAAATAAACAGAATCACTGTCATTTGCTTTGGATAAAAGTGTTGTGAACGATTAAATGGTAAATATTAAAAGTAAAAAGAAATAGAGCAGCGATCCTTGCCGTCCTTTCCCAGTGCTCTTTGTCATGCCGAAAGTGGGAACAGTGCCATCTAGTGAGAGACAGATGTATTGGCATGTTTTCCTGGCTGACAATGACTGAACCATGCATCGGATACATTGGCAGCAATCCTGAGCTTAAATCGTCAGCCCTTGTCAATGAAACCGATGTCACATAGGGTTCGACGGACTAAGACCAGCAGTATTTCAGACGCTGGCTGCCTGGATGGATATCGATCTATGTAAAAGACAAATAAAATGGCTGCTTAGAAAGCGGTTACCACCCTGGAGCGACACCTCCCAACATTCGAGGTAATGTGAATGGCATCTCTTTCTCTGTAATCTAATCCTCCCCACCCACACACACACTCTCATTTCCCTTGACCCCGGACCACCCGGTTCGATGGCCCACTCCTGTCCGTCGTTATCGTCCTACTCGGCTAATCTAATAGACCCACAGTCGTTTCTGCCATGAACCCCCCCTCCCCCCCCCCTCTCTGACCGTGATGGACTACTTTAACTGTTGAGGATGTTAGACACACTCTTTGTAAAGCCGGGGGGCGAGCGCCATTAATAAAATAATGACCAAATCATGGCAGTGTAGGAGGAGGGGGGGCAGGGTAACAAAACAGGTATCAAATCTATAGAGAACTATTAAAGACCTGCTTTTCATCCTTCTCTCTCTCTCTCTCTCTCTCTCTCTCTCTCTCTATCAGAGAGATAGAAAGAGAGAGAGACAGAGAGAAACGGAGAGAGAGCGACAGAGAGAAAAGGAGAGAGAGAGAGATAGAGACAGACAGAGAGAGAGCGAGAGAGAGTAAAGAGTGATGGGGGTGAGTTGCAGGGTCAAGGGTGGATATTTGTGGTCTGCTAAGCTCCAGTACAGATAATTGCGAGCGGGCAGTCAAGAACCATTTAACTTGTCCCCCACCCAGCCCCTCCCCCCTAATTCAAGACCCCCATTTAGAATGTGTCTTTCGGGGCTACTTAAGATAATTCTGTGGTAGTCTAAATGAAGCGCATCAAATTGGGTATCATTACGATCTTTAAGAAATGATACGGGCCCGTCTTTATGGATTCATTACTTTCGTGTCACCGCTAACAGCTAGCTTAATGCAGGGAAAAAGAAGAGAGGGAAAAAAATCAACATGGGTGACTCCCCTAATTGACTTACCGCTCCCCGGTGCTCAAACAGAGAGGCCACGGAAGACGATATCTCCGGTCGAAAATGAAAACGTCTACAAACAGATTGCTATCGCCCGAGATAAAAAAAAAAAAACACCCTCAACTCTGGTATTACTACATCTGTCGTGGCTCAAGCACGCCTCTGATGTCTTAAAGCACTGCATGGTCGTAGATAAGATGAATATCTCGAGAAATCGTCCAATGAACAATGAAAGAAAAAGGGTTTTTTTTGTACAGGAGGGAGGGGTTGGGTTGATAGCTTGTGATTTTATTCTGTAATTTACATGAATGCTTGAACATAGATCTTTTGGTGTGACTGGATTATATAAGGCACACTGGGATAAACCAGTTAGCAACAGTTAGCCAGGCAGTGCGTATCCCAACACAGACTGGCAGGAGTTGCCTGTCGCCACTTGATTGCTTTGCATTGTGGGCGACACGTGGTTCTTCCCCTGGGGGGGAACAGAGCATAGGCACCATCCTTTGGAGCACATCATGGACCCAACTGCATCCACAGACTGCAGACTACATCAAAGCAAGTGCCATGCTCATCGTTTGTGTGGGGATATCTCTGTCTCTGTGCGTGTGTGTGTGTGTGTGTGTGTGTGTGTGAGAGAGTCTGCTGCTCTCTCTGTATTTAAAAAACATGTCCATATGGAAATATATGTGTGTGTGTGTGTGTCCCTTTGTTTAATTGACTGTGTGTAAGTATGTCGTTCTGGGAATGTATTTAAAAATAAAACACTGTGCGTGTGTGAGTGTTAGTGTGTATATGTGTGTGTGTGTGTGTGTGTGTGTGCGTGCCTGTATGTGTGTGTGTGTGTGTGTGTGTGTGTGTGCCTCTTCTTTGTTGTATTCTGTCTATACTGTTTATATGTGTAGCTCCCGTTCAGGGAGTGAGGTTAGAAATGTGCGTGTATGTCAATCCATCCATTCCGTGTTCGTTTCCATACATGTGCGTGTGCATGAATTCATTGACATGCGTTGCTAACCACATCTCACACAGAACTCGACTGTTCTCTGACTCTCCCTGCTTCATCCTAGTCAAGCTGGCAACAGCGATATGAACGATAGCGATCATCACAGCAGCCCATGGAGAGGCAGGCACGCTATTGGCTGGCCTGTTATTGACACTATTGGCACTTGACACTTGAATCGTACAGAGATCAAGTGGAGTCAATGTTTGCAACCACCACGTAGGCCAATCACAGTGTCCTTGTATCACTGTGGATATAAGCAAACATTTATGCGTGATGTTGGCAGCAGTGGCAAAAGTTTGAGTTTGGCTGTTGACAATTGTTTATACAGACATGATAGGCATTTCAAATTTGACCCAGGAATAAACCGGTGGTGACTCTATAGAGACCCGGCAAGACTCTCCGCAGAAGTTAGAGATCAGCACCCTGGACAGCATCCCTTCAGGAACAAGTCCATATTTGGCCATTGTACAGAGCAATTAGTATTATGAGCAGCAGCTGATGCAAAGCCTGGAGGGGAAGCAGCTGAGAGAAATCAGTAATCACCCACCTTGCTTCACATAGCCAGTGTTGCCTAGAGTCGTACACGCAAACACACACGTGTGCACACACACACACACACACACACACACACACACACACGCACACACAATTATCAGCGCAAATCCCTCGGTCCACAGACATGCAGATATTTTTAGCACCCAAAGGTGTTTCATCCTATAAATTAGTCAGACACCACAGAAGACCACTGTACGAATTTGAATACACAGGCAACCGACTTCTAAAAAGATGTCAACCTTGGAAGGTGGGTGAGAGGCCTAAACTTGAAAATGCTACGCTTTTCATAAAACATGCGCATTCATCACCTTAACCGTCTGAACCGGTTAAAGAGACGCATGTCGGACCTACTGAGGTCACGGTTGAATCACACGGAGGTTAGCCCATCACCAGGTGTGCGATTGGATCCCCCCCCCCCCATTCTCCGCACCCATCTTCGCATGTCGAGGCTGAGGTGAGTGATTACCAAGATGCTGATCGTCGCTCGTAAGTACCCACGCACCCACACCCACGGACACACCCGGACGTGACAGCCGCCACTTTTTCTTTCATTTGCTGCTGAAGTGGTTCAGTGAGCGTGGGCACACACAGAACGCCGCCGTGTGCTAGGGTTGATGGACGCAGATACGTCTTAATTATTGAGACGACGGAGTACAAGGGGCCGAGTGCTGGTAAATGGAGATAATATAACCGGGCCGACCGGGGTTTCATTGAAGTTATATTGAGTTACGTTAAATTAGCAAGATTGGTCTGAATTACCATGAGACGGTAATGAAGAAATGGAAACGTGGAAAAAATTTGGAAGCAGCCATGACATATATATCTCCTCCCCGGGTAATTAAATAAGAGCGCATGCACGCACGCACACACGCACGCACACCTAGGTTAGGATCCCTTTGTATTCTGACGGGCCCTTCACCGGCTTGTTAGAGAGGGAATGAGACATACTTGGCCTGTGGAGCGGAGGACTTGAGAAAAAGTCTCCTCTCCGCTCATCCAAACTTGCGACAGCTATTTACAAAAAGAACAACATGAAGGGAGACATCACACACAAACGGCAAAACACATTTTATCAACACTGTTTGAGGAAGGTTGGGAAGTGGAGGCACCGGGAGACACATGCCAACAAAAAACAAGCAGACAAACAAGAAGAAGATTAAGGCACACTTCACATTTTGCTCCCATTTCCATAACAGCACTCTTCAGCCTAGCTCCCTACCTCTTCTGTCATAGATGACAACTGCAGACACACCAGCATCGCGATTTTCACATTTTCAATAATCAACTTCCAATGTGTTGTTGAGATTAGAGAATATATATTGACAACTGCGACAGATCTTTTAGGAGTTTGCATCTAAATTGTATTTGCGTATCCATATCCCATTTATGCTCTTTTATGAGAACACTTTGATGACTTTGAGTATCTCATTGCAATCGTTATGCGATTAGGTTTGTTCACCATGTACAACTTGTTGGTTTTAGCACGACACAGAGTTGCTGTTGTCGCTCGTACACGTGTAACATTTCCCCGATGACATTGACTTTCACTGAGACAATAGATCAATTGAATTAAGATAATTGATGCGATGCTTGCCGACTTTTGCAGCAGTCTGGATTATGCAGATGGTGGGGCTTGTTGCTGCAATACTCCCGATGGCCTGGTCAATAAGAGACCCAATAAGAATATAAGGATCTCTTAAGGGGGTCTCAAATCATCTATGGTAAGAAAAAGACACGATTGTGAGTTATTCAAAGAAAATAACAAAGTGTGACTGACTGAGCATCATTTCCATAGTAGAAATTAGGTGTAGAAATGTAGTTGGTAACAAGGAAAAAGGGAAGCCAAACAGTTCAGTATGGAGGTCTGGGAAAGGTCAGTCCCATGTTTGAATTTATTGCCGCGGATGGAAATGGAAGATTACTGCATCATAAATGCCACCAGCGTCCCCCCCCCTCACAGCTTTCAAGACACTTGAGGCACACAGTTTCTGTTGCCAAAGAAGAACAATAAAAAGCCACCTCTGCAGTTTGAGAGTGGCTGCTTAGCTCTCTGGTGCGGCTAACTCCAGAAACCAGGTAATTAAGTTGCTAATGTCCCACTATTTGTTGTCGCTTGTTAATGAGTGTGCAGTGCCCTGCCTGTAATGAATAGACAACAGAGGACAGGACATCCTCTCCCGTCAGGTGACCTGTGTGGATGGATCCTTTTTCCTAGCTTGTAGTCTTGTCTCAACTTCCTGATCATTTTCCAATGGGCTGTTTGACAAGCTGCCAGTTTTAATGGCACAAGTGCAATGTCCCTTGTCAGCTCCCATAATCTCGTATATCTATCAGGACTCCCCCACCAAAAAATTAAATAATAAGAAAGCTTTCATTATCAAAGTGATTAAAAGTGATCCGTCATTTCAGGGACGATGCAAGGTTACGGCGAGTTGTTATGCAAGGGGGTTAACAAGTCAACCCATCGCACATAACCCTTTGTTCGGTTGACCTGAGGTTCTTGTGTTTTTCTTTCTGTGACTAATTTCTTCATGGATTATTTTCTCCATCTTCACAGCCATATTTTCTCTTATAAGTGCTGTTGATGTACGACTGTTTGCCCAAGCCCTGTGTTTGCTCTGCTGACACACGCAAGATGTTTGCTGAAATACTGAGACGGGCTCAAATGCAACAATACATCACCTGGAATGGCGTCAGTTCAATACAATTTGAAAATGACTCAAGTCAAGAGATGCTGTGTTATTACTTTAAA
>NC_140290.1:10932371-11009871 GCF_964030765.1 Micromesistius poutassou | reverse complement strand
GACATGCCTCCGACCACCATGCGTATCATTTCCCAGGGCCACTCCACGCCACAAATTCTTCTATGCCTCCCCCCCTCCCCCCCCAACAAATACGACAACCCGCATGTGGAAGTCATGTACGGGGGTGGGAGGCGGTGATGGGGTGGGGGTGGGGGGTGGGGTTGCCAGGCTTTGTGGAGGGGAACAGATGTCATTATCTCTGGACGTAAAGAATCATTATTTTGACAGCCTCACAAACAGCTCCACCGCGTGAAGTGCACAAGACAAACGAGGGAGGACGTTTTATTTCGTCGACGGAGATCCGGGCTGTCATTTTTATTTTTGTGTCGGTTTTTTTTGCGAGCACCAACGCGTCTCTGGACTTTTACTGTCACAGTCGTTACTCTGTGGTCACCGCCCCCCAGCTCCCTGCACAGCGGGAATCTGCCCTTCACGCAGATTGACACGTGTCCTCGATAAAGCGAAGAGAAAGGCGGTCGATGGAAAGGAATGTAGAATAAGATTAGGGATTTACGAGCGTTAGATTAAAAAAAATGTTTGCCAAAGGTTGAAAGACTATGAAACTCTGACATGGGAAACTGTGGATGGGTGCTTATTTCAGAGAGAAACACTCTCAAACAAGCAACCCATTAATCGTATCGCATAACCATACGATTACAAAGGTTATGATTCCCCGGAGATGTGCGTCATTGAGCTTAAGAGCAGGGCTTAGTGCCATAAAGGACCTGCTTTATATTCATACACATGTTTACATGTTACATGATATGGTGTATTCATTTATAGCAAATTGCATATTATATGGTTGTGCAATGGTAAAACAATTAGGCCTATCAAACATATGTGTCTACTCTGTGGCAGAACATTTACTAGCTTTCACAGTCGGAAATCACAGTACCGTATCTACATGCCTTGTAATCCCTCGTCTGCAGCTAAACTGAATTTACGTCCACTCAAAACTGTTGTAAGAATTTGTAAACACATGTTACGTTTCAATTTTATTTTTCAAACCAAAGCAACCATCACAGCGCTTTATTCCACGAGTGAAGAAACCCCAATTTGCATAGTTGATGGCGGATTGATTGGGCTAGCGATGTCGGCAGGTCTCCGGTCAAATGAGATGTGCCGTCTCAATTTGCTACATGAGAAAATGAAACCGGCCCCCATGCAATCAAAAACTGTTTACACAAGCTATTATTCACTGGCTGATAAACACAAGGGCACAATGACAATGTCAGTCATAAACACACATTTCATCATGGCGCTTCATGGACGGATTAACGTTCTAGGCAGCCATGCAAACATGCAGGCTACCAGGGGGGCCCCCACTCCGCCACCGAGCCATGTGCTGGGTCAACGCCGCCTGGAAACGCGCAATCTGAGAGGAGTTGAGGTTTATAAGCGCTAACTCCCTTAGCTGGGTTAAATCCGGCTAAGTAAGGCCAGAGCTAACAGTGCTCACAGGAGAGGAACCCGTCGTAACCCTGAGACGCTGCTGAAGACGGATACCTCCCAAAAAAAGTCAAACTAGCCTTCCACTCCTCAAAGGCAAACAGTGGTCCTATGCAGAGATGGCTGTGTTTGTTTAAATCAGGGTTGTTGTTGTGCGTCTGTCATTTGATTAACCCCTGGGTTTGTCAGGGGGATACGCGGCACGTTGGGATCAATGGAAATGATGGGGGTTGATATTGACACAGCGGCTGAGTCCACACAATAAATATGAAGCCCTGGCTCCCCGTTATTGCAATCAATAGTGTGCTCGTAATTACGTACAAATGTGCGTGATAAATACTTGCCTCATGGTCAACATAATGGCAGGGGTTTTTGTGTGAGGCAGCCCCCCCCCCCCTTAGAGAAAACTCAGTAACTGGTGCCGCCCTCAGCTGATATAAAGAGTTGGATTATTTTTTACACTCAGGCCCATTTGGGCTCAAATCGTGTAATTGCTTTTAAACAATTTGAATGATTTTCAATGCGACAAATTCCAATCTTATTTCCAATTTAATTGCAGATTAAAAGGACTAGATCCGCCTGCGGTATGGAAGTGCTCATTGACCCACGTGGAGGGTGGGGGGGGTTGTGGGCGGATTGTGCTTCACACGTGCACTCTAGGCTCGTTCTTGGGTGTGTTTCACCAGTTTGGAGGCTTCATTTACAGTATCAACGCAAGGCATGATATATGACGTGATATGTGATATGAAGCATAGGAGCATTGGAATGTTAGTGATTCTGTTAGATGTTTTTTTGGTCATTGTTTAGTAACACACTGATGTAATATACTACTAGGGATTCCATTGAAAGAGTAAGGTTAAATGCTTTTATATCCATTGCAGGTCACAATGAATGAGTGCAATTAGCAATAATAGCTTGTTAGACAGCGCGGTAGGTACATTTTTTGACGACAGAGTCAATCGCAATGATTAGACAGCAGACCATTTCATATGTTGTGGCCCAATCTCAAACCATACATAATGATGGTAGATTATCAAATTAAAATGATTCTAAATTATCTTGTAATAATTCTTAAATTAAATATATTTAATCTATGGAAATGGATTGCAATTTATCCACCTCCAACTTAAATTTGGTTTAGTTGTTTCACAGAACAAATAAAACATTTTTAACTTCTGCTTTACTCTCTGGCGTCACACTTTGAAAACCCTCTGTCTTTGGGGTCCAACCGGCCCCTGTGCTTACTGTAGGTTGGTCATGTCAGCATATGATGTGCCCGTTTGCCAGACATGGCACATTGGTTAGTTATTTTCTACTTTGTGATTACAAGATTTTCCTTGGCAGGAATTGTAGTCCATGACTGTTTTAGAACACAGCAGCGAATTAATTGGTCATTTTAAAGGATACCCATTTGTTCTGTCTTCAGACACCATTTGAGTAAAGCAAACTCCATGACCAATTATATCAGACGCATCAGTGAAATGTTACTTATGGCGTGTTGTCCCTGGCGATCAATTCACACATTGAGAGCTTAAATGACTGTCTCTCCCCTTTAAAGGTTTAAGCAAATCGCTCTATAAGCTGATACGCTGTAGTGTACATGGTGGATGTCGTTGTAGTGTGTGGTACATATCGCCCCACAATTAAAACAATCTAAAAAGCAGCGAAATCACAGAGAAATCCTGAGACACCCTCAGTTCAAAAGACGCATTAGTTCGACAGTGTCCTTTTTGTGCCATCATTTCATTTTCAACCACTAGTTATGATGCAGCTGTGTATAATCATTATATTCATATAGTTCTGTAATTAGCCTCTCAATGGAGAAAGCTGACTCGGGTGAGCCTGATCACCTTTTGATGTTTATATTGTCTTTGTTTTGAATTAAAGTTAATTTGAACAGCAATGGACAATCAATGGAGGCCTTCCTCCATCGGTTTTTAATCTTTTAATGTTTTAGATCCATTAAGTTAATGTTTCCAAGCATATGCATAACGCACAATATTAGAAAACAGAATAGAGACTTTTTTCTTTCCTTTTACAGTCTTTTGTGTGTGTGTGTGTGTGTGTGTGTGTGTGTGTGTGTGTGTGTGTGTGTGTGTGTGTGTGTGTGTGTGTGTGTGTGTGTGTGTGTGTGTGTTGGAGAAAAACCAATTAGTTTGTTAATGATATCATGTATGTGTGTTGAACCCACCAAAGACATGTGTCACACACACACACACACACACACACACACACACACATAGATGCCTTAGGTCTGTCTGCAGGGCTAAATAATGAAGAGTGGAGAAATCTTGCTTAGGTGATTAATTATCCATGTCACCAAATGAGAAGATGAACGAACAAAAGATGAATTTCTCCTTTTTCATAATTATTTTTATTTTTAACCCAAACAGCTTTTGTAAAGTGAGGATTTTAGTGGGGTAATGACAGCCACATGATGGATGGCCAGCGGCTTGTATTAATCAGAAATACAGAGATGAGCTATAAGCAGGACTGTGTGTGTGTGTGTGTGTGTGTGTGTGTGTGTGTGTGTGTGTGTGTGTGTGTGTGTGTGTGTGTGTGTGTGTGTGTGTGTGTGTGTGTGTGTGTGTGTGTGTGTGTGTGTGTGTGTGTGTGTGCGCGCGCTGGATTAGACCAACATTGTACAACGACCATATTCTCATCAAGAATGAGATGAGCAAAAGTCAGAGTAATAATTGTCAATGACAATGAATTAGTCTGTATTTTAGTTGACTCTGGCATTCTCAGTCTAACATTAATGTAGAGTTTTAAAGTAATGTAAGTCTAACATAGAGCTACATAAATATGCTTTGATCAATCCACAAAAATACAAGGCTCAAAATGTCGGAATCGGAATTGCAAAAAAAATGCATTCCAAGGAATATGTTGTATGATCAAATGTTACATTTTGAAATTATCTCACATAACTTTGGGCCCCACAACTTTCTGGGAAGATGCAGCAACAGTATGGAAGGCACTGCATCTTAGTAACTTCCTCTGTGCAAAAACAGGGGACGGCAAAGGAACATTCCCAAACTTTTAAAAACACTTATGTGCCTGGACAAAAAACATAAAAATCGAAGTTAAAATCAGTGATGAGCAAACTTAAATAAGAATAAATTGAAGAACAGCAAATTAAGACATACATATCCATCTTAAAATATTCATATGTAGAGAGAGATGTTAAATATGCTAAACATATATTTCACAATTCTGAAAGAATAATCTCAAACATTGATTCTGAGAAAAAATGTCCATGTTTGATTCCACTTTTAGCTCATTACCATCCATATCCCTGTATCTTACGATGTGGGCAATATCATGTAATCAAAAGCAAACATGCAATTATTTCAACTCCTACTACGGTGCCACTAGGGGTTTTAAAATTGATTGCGACGTTTTTTGAGCACAATCTTCTCATTATGCTTTTAATCTATGGCAGACCCCTAATCCATCATCCCCATGGATCTGAATCTGACACTAAAAATACAGTTACGGCATACAGAGCAGGGGTATACGGTAAAGGAAGGTCCTTTCATCACGATCCAAAGCCCCCTTCTCAACCCTCTGTGGCTCATTTTCAGGAATATTCCTATGACAATGCAGATCTCCAGCAGCTCATGATGAAATGCAAATACAGGCCAGTCCACCCCCTCTCCCCCTCCCACACACACACACACACACACACACACACACACACACACACACACACACACACACACAAAGCAAATTTGAAGTTTAAAGTTGTGTGCTTTTTTCTTCTTATAAAACCACCACGGTTGTGCGTTATGAAAATGTATGAGCATTATGGATATGAGGTGGAGGGAAAATGGGCATGCAATCCAATGGCAGCCCCCCACTACCCCTTCACCTATTGATTCCATTGCGTCTGAGGCATGGATCAGCCCGTCTGAGGCGGGCCTGGTATTGAACGCCGTGATGGCAGCTTCCATCTCGACCAACACTTCTGACACGCCGAGCAAGCCCTGACAGGCTGGAGGTTCTTCATAATATGCTAAAATAATTGGAGGTTTTCAGCTGCACTGTATCAGATGCTCCTTCAAGGTCCACCCCCGTCCTTGTCGCCCCCCCCCCCCCACCCCCAACCCCAACCCCCCCAACCACCCTACCCCACACACAAACACATGCAGACACACACAAACATGAATGTGCGCACACACACACACACACACACGTGCGCACGCTCACACTAATGCATTCACTGGCACTTTCAACAGCCTAGTTACTTCTGTTTATTTTTTTCGCCTCTCACTCAGTTCTAGTCAAAGAAAAAAAAGAAAGAAAATCAGTTTGAGTCTATAATTGAAGAGTGGAACATGATTGTTTGATTTGCAGTTGTTGTAAATCTGATTATTCCCTAGAACACACAAGACAAGCTCATGTAAGTAACTAATTATAATAGCGGAATCCATGCAGGCAGAATGCAAGAATTTCTTCCAACAACAAATAAGGCAAAGATACAAAAGGAATCAGGCAATAAGAAAATAACTAGAGAAGCTCAAAACACATAACAGTGCCACCTGAAATAAACTCAGGCAGCGATGGTTCGTAACTATGGTAACGATGGAGATTGGCAACAGGTGTCAACACTAATGAGGAACAGGTGAGGCTGATTAGCAGAACAGAGCTGCTGATTGCTGGAACGAGGTCATGGGCGTTGCCTGTGACAGTATGATTGGCTTCTAGGCTTAGTTTAGCTCATTCCTATTTATTGACTGAAAACAAATAAACTGTAAGTGGCCGAATGACCCAAATTGTCTAATCTCGTATTATATGGTACACACAAAGTCTCATATCCTAGAATGTAGATAATTCCACAGACATTGGAGTGCCCTTTAAAGATTTTGTTAGAAGAGCAGCTTTCAGATTTATTCACCGGAGCATGAACTGGGTGAGAAACACATGCTTATGCATGTGTATCTTTGCCATGGACCATTGTATGTCGCTTTGGATAAAAGCGATTTATAAATGTAAATGTATCGTTGCCATGAGGCAAACCTCCATTAAGTAATGAGCAATGTATGTTCTCTTGTATGCCGGTGTTTCTTTCAAAGAGGTTTGTGTGGACAGATTGGGGTAAAACATATTAATCGCAACCTTTTAAATGAACATGTAAATCTTCAGACATGTTCTCTTATTCCATTTCTCCATTTCCAATTTTACATTTCCTGCTACTTAGGCAAGCAGATGGCAGAGTATATTATGCTGGAAACATTATAATATATTGGGATATTTTATTTACTCGCCTTAGCCATGGAAAATCAATTCTGTATAGACTCAAGAGACTCAAATTTGTTCAAAAACCACATAACTAAAACATACAAATCAATTCAAATATTTTTTCATTTTTTATTCTGGCAATGCTAAAGCTATCTAAACTAATCTTGAGAAAGTGGGCAAATATGAATGCAAACACCTTTCAGATGAAGGCATGCCAAATGATTGGGTGATTAATATGAAAAAAAGTCATAGAAAAAACGTCACCCAAAGGACTTGCGCATCTTTAGCAATTTGGATATGTACCGCAAATATATGTGCCTACGGATACGTTTGGTTGACTCTGTGCCCGGGGCGTGCAGCGTGCACACCGGAGCCATCGGTCAGCGAGTCGTCGGAACGAGATGAACCGCTCTCCCTATACCGCAAGAAAAAAGACTCGCTTTTTCTGTATCAGCAAGCAACGCCTAACATTCAGACATCTGAACCCCCAGGAGTCCCACATTTCAGTCCATGTGGAGACGCATCCCAATGCGACAGATAGGGAGGAGGGAGGGGGGGGGGAGGGGGGGTTAGGGAATGTGGAATGATGTTTTGGCAACCATTGAAAACAACACGGCGTTTTGTGGCTCCCGACTTGTCACTGAAACGCGGTGCAGCGGAGCCCGACGGGAGTGGGAGGGGCCCCACGGTGTGGACCAGGGCTCCAGCTGTCCCCACAGCCCGCATGTCTTTAATTGGACGGCGCGGACATGAATGGAAAATCATTTAGGCTTGTCACAGCACACACGCACACACGCACGCACGCACACACACACACACACACACACACACACACACACACACACACACACACACACACACACACACACACACACACACACACACAGTCCTGCAGATAGAGGGAGAGAGTGAAGAGGAATGGAATGACAGGAAAAATGTGGCGAGGGGGAGTGGGGTAAGAGAGAGAAGGAAAGGGTGAGTGAGAGAGGAAAAGAGAGTTTATAAGAGAGGGAGAGAGTGGTAAAGAGAGGTAGCAAAGAGTATTAAAGCGAGAGAGGGGGAGAAAGAGTAATGGAATGAGTGAGTGAGGAAGAGTGGGTGGGAGAGAGATGGAATGGGCGAGAGAGAGAGTGAGTGAGTGGGGGAGTCAGGGGGAAAGAATGAGAAGAGAGAGCGCACGCACACACACACACACACACACACACACACACACACACACACACACACACACACACACAATCCAGCCAGGCCTGAGAAGTGCAAATCATTTGAATGGAGGGATGGTGATGCAGTCCTATTGAGAGGAGAGAGGGAAGACGGCGAAATGAAAACGTCTTCGGGGAAAAGCACTTAATATGTGTCATATTTTTTTTCAATATTTGTTTATTTGTGTCAGTGCATTTGTATTCATCACATCTGCAGACCAAAATGTATTTTGGGGGCCTGCTGCGTTAAAAGTAAATAAGTGTTATAATACTGAGTAAGCCAATCGGGGAGCACTTTTCTAACACGCAGAGCCTTAGGGGGACGGCATTATTTGTTTTGCCGCATTTTACATGTTCACCGTGTGCACGCGGCTTGGCAGCGAAGGGAATACGTTTTTGCAAACGTACAAAAAATAAGCCTTCTTCGTGAATTCCCAAAAGTGTCAAAATGTATTTAGAAGCAGAACAGACGAAAAAAAAGACAAAAAAGGCAGAAACTGCACACACAATTATCTAAAGAGTATTCCACTCCCAAACTCCACCATGCTGTATAGCATGTCCTATACATCGTATACCGCGGACCACTTGCCTCTCACACAGAACTAGCCAAGAAGTGGCACACGGCCCCCCCGCTCCCCACACACACACACACACAGGGGTGGGGGGGGGGGGGCACATGGGGTTGGCCGTTGGCAGAGTAGAGCGCAGACATGAGTAATGAAGGTACCTGTGAGGGGTCAATGTGGTGTTTTCACGCCAAATACACCAACCATTAGGCCCTGGTGCTGGAGGGGGGCCCTCTCTGCAGGTAGAAGGGCCATTAACCCCTCCTCTATGGGGCCACTAGGCAGGGAGGTGTTGGAAGAGAGAGGCTGAGGTGGATCCACTGAGTAGCCTGGTGTGTGTGTGTGTGTGTGTGTGTGTGCATGTGCGTGTGCGTGCAGATATAATAATACACTTTATTTATATCTGCACGCATGTGCGTGTGCGTGCAGATATAATAATACACTTTATTTATATACCACTTTTTTTTATTTAAGTGTCAATCTCGAAGATCTAAAAATATTTACATTTATATAAATGTCTGTGAAGTCACGACCTATCCTCGTAGGCGGTAACACACTGCATTTTATGCAGTATTAGGAAACTTGCGGATTGGGTGTCTGTGGTGACAGATATAGATATGGGGTTTGTACATCACAATGCATCATGGGATTTTTGGTTGCAACTACCCTGCAATTTCGAGAGAGTTGTAGTAATCTAAAATCCAAATAAACATTTACCGTATCCTGAGCTGATAAAATAGTTTTGCCACGTCTCGCATGACAAACACTGTGGCAGGTTCAAAGGAAACAATGTCACCACAAAATGACAAATAATTCTACGATTTATTACTAAACAATGACCAAACCACTATTACTACCATTAACATTCTTATGCTCCTAAACTTCCGAAATGGAGGCGTGTACAAGCCCTCTAGTGCCATGTTTTCCATCGCCTAGCAGTGGTGGTTGCAGCAGAGAGGGACTTGCTCTTTAACTCACTTGCTTGTAGAAGTGTAATGTCTTTTATCGCCATAGGTGCCGCCAATGAAAACAAACAAGTATTCTATTCATGATGCATTTATTAATTTACATAAATAAACATTCAGAAGACGAAATAAAAAATAAAAATGTATGAACCAAAATCAAAATACATTTCATAAAATAAAATCACAAGAGCACGGCAAGACACTATATGGCAAGTCACAATATGGCACCTTTTAACACAAAGTGTTGTGCACATTACACAGACACATTACAACAATAATAAGCGTATAAAAACGTAATCAAAGCAAATGTGAGTGTAAAAAAGTAAAACTGTATGTGTACGATGCATACGTTTTCCTCATGTGATGCTCCAGCGCGCACGCACGCACGCACGCACGCGCACACACACACACAAACTGGAGGGTTTTGGCTGGGTTCCGGGGAGAACGCGCGTGCAGTCAGAGGAACACAGCTTTGCGGTGGACGGAACATTGGCAGCTGTCAGGGCGTCGGCAGCATGTGATCTATGTGCTCATCTGTCACCACGGTGCCCCTCTCACCAGTGTGTGGAATAATAATCTGACGATATACGGCATCCCAGTATCTCCCCCACCGCCGCCTCTCTTCCCCTCTCTCTCTTGCTCTCTCTCCACCCTCTTGCTCTCTCTTCCACTCTCCATTTCTCTGTCTTTCTTTTCCTCTCTGTTGTGCTCTCTCTCTATCTCTGTTTATTTATTTATTTATCTCGCTATCTTCTGTGCCGTGTATTTCTCTCTAGGTGGCTCTTTATACTGCTCTCTCTCGCTCTCGCTCTCTCTCTGTTGTTCTCCCTCTACACATATATATTTTTATTATTTATTATATATATAATTTTTTCCACCCTCATATTATTATATATATTATTTTCTCCGCCCTCTGTCTCTCACTCTCTATATGTGTGTTGTTTTTGTAAACCCCAGTGCTGTTCTGTTATTTTTCAGTCGTATTTCCCATGTTCCCATGCGTGGTCTTCCACTACTTTCTCTAGTCCTCTGTCTCACAAAGTTTATCCAGGGAAATCCACAAAAGGCAGTTTCTGCTCTTTCTGGGCCAGAAAACATGTGCCTTGTTGCACAAACATAAAAAAAGCATAAACATAAACAAAACAGGTGTGTTGTATGTGTTTAGTGTGTGTGTGTGTGTGTGTGTGTGTGTGTGTGTGTGTGTGTGTGTGTGTGTGTGTGTGTGTGTGTGTGTGTGTGTGTGTGTGTGTGTGTGTGTGCGTGACTGTGTGTCTAAGAACCATGAATAGACATAGTCACCCATGGACAGAACACAGATACACTACACTTGGACCTGTGCTGGCGTACACCCTAATAATAACCAAGACACACACACACACACACACACACACACACACACACACACACACACACACACACACACACACACACACACACACACACACACACACACTCTCTCAGGCAGGCAGGATGCTTCACATTTGTGGGACAAAGGATTGAGGAACACACACTCTTGGACTCTGTGTGTGAGAGTACTCTAAAGGTAGATAAACAAAAGATTGCTGACAAAGACGACTGGAAACTAAAGTAAACGTTCCCCATCACAGGAGCTCTGGCTGCAATCCTCTGCCCCGTGTCTCAAGGTGAATGAAATATTTCTTCATGGTTGATGCAAAAATTGCATCAACAACCATCTCTGTTCACCACTCACTTGCTCATACAAAGACACTGACACACAAACAAACTTGCTCACATTCAACTCACACTCTCTTGAGGTTGTGGCAAAGATTTCTATACAATCTTTTATTTGCTATCCAAATGAAAAAATATTTCTATTGCTGTCATTTTCCCATCATATCTTCATCATTCTTCCTCAGGTGATAAGAAGAGGAATACATGCCTACTGCAAGGACCTCCCTCCTAAACGTACCCCTTTTCCAGCACTGCGGATCCTAAAAGACACATAAATCATGGAGCAGTTGACTGTAGGACCAACCGTGTGTATGGTCTCCCATGATAGTCCCACTGTGGATGGATATGTACGGCAGCTAACACATGAAAAGCCAATTATAAGCCATGACAAGTACACATTAGAATAATATACAAGACATAGGTAGTCAAGGTGTTCCGTGGCACAACCCCGGTACAGGAAGTAGCCGGGACGTTGTCATTCAGTGTTGCAGTGCAGTGCAGCAAATTGAGAGTGAAGAATAAGACTCTTGTTTTCATTTAGATGTTAACTGTTTGAAGACAAACACCATTCACAGTGTGACGATAACAATAAGCATTTAGTTCTTGCTGTCGTGTCTTGTTTTATTGTTTCCAATCCATTTTCTATTTTCCGACCGCTAAAATTAATTGCTTATTGATCATTGTACTAATCCTATAGGGGTAGAAAGGTACCAGCATTGGTATTGAAGCAGTATGGGTTCTAGGGATGTAACGGTATGAAAATTTAACCTCACGGTTATTGTGACCAAAATAATCCTGGTTTTCGGTATTATTGCGGCATTTTTAAAAGTGTGTTCAATATGTTCAGAAAGCACTGATAGGCCTAAGGACACTGAAATAGTTAAAAAAAAAAGGTGTTTATTATATTTATTTATATATTATATTATCAAAAGTGCAACTTTTAACATCAAAGGAACAAGGGTTCAGCATGTAAACAGCTTATTTATCAGGAACATTTACAGTAGTGCAGGTTTAATCCAAACATTCAAGACATAAAAGAACAATATGTAAACAATTACTCGCTCTCCGTCTCCCGCCGACACTTCCTCCGCAGATCGCCGTGACAGCGACCTCCTCATCTCCCCCGCCTTCCCCCGCTCAGCGCCCGGCTACAACCGATAGCGGGAGTTGTTTTGTACTTTGACACTTATACTACTACGACGACTACTACTTAAGACAGAGGGATCTGAGATCTGGTTAATTTCCCCGCACATCAGGCTTGAGGGAAGCCCAGGCTGATCGTCTGCTGAACTCCTATATAACGGAGTTAGTAACTGAATTACTCTATAATAAAAGTAACTAGTTATACCAGGGAAAGTAATTATTTGCGTTACTGTAAAAAAAAAAAGTAGCTTTGTAGATGCGTGTGTCGGGATGCTTCATTAAATTAGAGTTGCTTACAACGGATGTCGACAAAGTCTTTGCTCCTGGACATAATGTTCACTTTACATGCACATTCTTGCCTTTGACCTCAATGAATTTGAAGTAGTGCTTATATCTCCACCTTGAAAATGCCAACTTTTCATCGGATTGCTCCGGACTCGCCATTTCTACTGCTTCATCGAATCTGTTTGGTGTTTGTGTGTGCGTGTGGCACGCGTATCCTGGCTTGTGTGTAAAAACACTGGCTCCGATTGGCTACCATGAAACACGACTCTGCCTTAGCCAATCATAATCCCTTATCTCGTCGTTAACCCCACCCGGTCTCCGTCCTCACTAGCAGTTTGTGTGTGCAGCCAGGGGTGCGTTCGGATTACGCAGTTTATTCAATCAATTCATAGTAACGCACCGCATTTAACTGTCAGTAACAGTAACGGCGTTGTAACAACGGAAAAATGTATTAGTTAGATTACCCGTTACTGAAAAAATAACGCCGTTACCTAATGTAGCGTTATTCCAAACACTGCTCTGATGATGCGCTGGGAAGGATTTAAGCACATGGTTTCCACACCGTGATAATAATTTTATTTGAAATGAAAACGGTAATTGTTATTGACAACATTTTTATCACGGTTTACCGTTACACCGGTAACCATTACATCCCTAATGCCCGTGTCACACTGTCCCGAAATTGACACCTGATGGACACACAATAAAGGAAATGTTAAAATTCGGCTCTGATCGTAAAAACATCCGGCCATTCGTGAGGGCATCTGAAGCCGTCGTATGACCGCCGGTGGAGTTTCTCAGGCTCCGGCAGCAACTTCGTGAGCGGTGCCAAAATCTTTGGCATGCCAAAGATTTGCCGAAGAACCTTGCGAAGGTTCATTTTCGTATTGAATTTGTGTGTCCATTTGGCCCTTCGTAAGGCCATTGTGATGGCATTTTTTCAAGTCGTGTTATGTTTGTGTGATCATCGGCGCCATCGCCTCACGAAAACAATGCGAAGGAAACAAGAAGCTGCCTGATTGTCTTAGGAAGGCACCACGACTACGTGAAGCCCTCGCAATGCCGTTGTGTAGCAGTCGTATTAGAGTTCGATGACATCGAGATGGAACCACGGTGTCGGCGAAGACAGCTGAATTTGAGTAGCTCAAGCGTTTTCGATGTGTCATGGTAACGTGGACATATAAAAGGCCAGCCTCAGAGCATCTTCCTCAGTCAGTCCTGAGCAACTCTACAGAGCAGAGGCGTGTGTAACTCCCAAAGCTTCAATCACAATTAATCACAATTAAGTTCCTGGTTATTTGGCCTATATCAAAATGAATATACAAATATTGTCTCGGCTATTTTGACCGTGGGTACAGCAGGCGAGGTCAGCTCGACTCGCTTCCGATAATTAAAAAACTTGCAACTTCAAAAAATTATTGCATTTATTTTACAGTTAAAAAAATTAACAAAACTGTCCTCTAAATTAAGGAAATAATACTGGGAAACGAATAAACCATTATAAGCAACGAGTGAACTTAATAAGCGGTGTTAATACTTTTTTCAACTACTGCCTCTTTCCCTTGACGTTTAGTTTTCACCTGACAAACACACCAGATACCTGCGCGCAAAGCCCGCACACAGACCCTACAGGTAGCAAAAAGCAAAGCAGTCTCAGCATAAACAGCAGGCTATTATATAATATTAGTCCTGCAACGGGTCGGGTACCCGCATAAAAGTTGCTAAAACAGGCGGATTGTAACATCCGCTTTAGTCAACGACACTTGACTCCCAGCTGCGAAGAGACCTCGTCTGGTTCCAACAGCTGATCATTTGTCAGACGTGGAGCGGGGACTCCAGCGATGACACTGCGCTGCCCGAAGACTCTGCATAAATCGAGTGAAAGCCACCCAAAGGAGATCCTTTCGAAATTTTGGTCACGGATGACAGGTCGGACCTGGTGCTGAACTTTGCAGGTGCGGGTCTCAAAAAATGGTCAGACACCTTTAACAGAAAATCAATAGCCTCATTTGAACGGCTGTGACAAATATATTATATATCGATTATATGGATTATTTAAATATGATAGATGATATCTAAATATCAGATAGATAGATGATTATATGAAGGTGTTATACCAACGGGAGGTCACGTGACACCTTCGTGACCTAGTTCAAACGCATCGTACCCTCAATACGACGTCTCGTGTGTGTGGTTCGGGTGCCATCGTTTGACCTTCTGTAGGCATTGTACTTGCTTCGGCTGTTGACCAAGTTCGGGGCCATCTTCGTGCGAAATTCAAAATTCCACATTCGTGTGTTTATCTGGTGTCAATTTCGGGACAGTGTGACACAGGCATAATGGGTTCCAAGTGCACTGGTAGGTGTGTATTCGGAACCAAACAATACTTGAATCAGTTACAAGAAATAAACAATTTAATCCAAAAGATAAAGAAAATGCTATATACTGAGATTAACGTGGGGGAAAATATTCAAATGAAGTCAAGTGAAACTTAGAGTCTGAGGTGCAGTCACTTGCGATGCGGTCGGGCGCAGAGTGCGTCACTGGGTCGGGTGATATGTGTACGTTTGAAACACACACAGTCAGCTGCGGCTCAAAACGTTTTGGCTATTTGAAGGAACTGTAAATCTTCCAAGCGAGACCTTTCCGCTGGCGAAACGCCACGAGGTCAAGACACGTCCCATCCCTGAAATTGCCCCAGTGCCTTATCCCCCCCGGTGAACAAGTTGATGAGAGAACAGTCAGATCCAGCCACCACAGCCATAGCATCATTCATAGGCAGATATGAGGCCCTTCTCTTTGGTAGAGAACACAGGGTTCACAAACAAGTTTTAAAGTGCTTGATACTACTAGGTTCACACATTCGGTCCAGACTAACAGAATAACTAACTGATATGGAGTTGTCAGGAAAGCTTTCTCATGCGCTAAACAGAGAGTTTGAAGTCTACTGTAATGGCACGTTGCAGCACACTGGGAAATAAAAAATCCCAGTCACACTTTGATTCCATGTCGACAGACTAATCTTGGAAAAAGTGATCCTGTTTGTTCAGTGCACTGCTGTGTGACTTCATTTTGCCATATGCTGGTGATCTATGTGTTTACAGAAGTTGTTTTTCAAATTAATATTTTATATTGTATATTTTGAGTGTTTTGTTTAGGTTTCCATATGCTGCTGGAATAGAAGCCCTCCATGTTGTTTACTGTTAACTGAAATATAAATGGAATGTATTCAGGCATTTATTTTTGGAAAAACGTATGAAAATCTGAGACCACCATACCATAGCGTATTGAATTATACGTTCTGTGCCCGCTTCACCCCTAAAAATCTTTTTTTTTTAATTTTTATCCAGAGTTGTCCTTGGGATAATGAAATGTACATGATTATATGTTCACATCAGGCATGACGTGACACCAGGCAGGCTGACTGATGGTTTCCACGCACCAATTTGTGCAAACTTGATTGGACTACGGATTTAACTTACAGCAACACACACATTTCATAAGCACACCACGACATCAACTATACAGCGATGTCTCCTCTTGACCCAGATAGTACCAGTCCTATATCCCCATGGAGCTGGCCTACCTAAAAGGCTGTTTTTTTGTTGTTGTTGTAGCAGGGTAAGTGAGACCTACACAGTAACAACGCATGCTGCACCACTCAAAAAGTGCCTCTTGTTAAGCGTACTGTATGACCTATGTGTGTGTATTCTGCAGTCGAGAGAGTATCAGTGCTTTGCTGTAGGTAGCCATCACCTTGGCTGTCAAGTAGCTTGTGTCTGTGAAAGTGCTTCTCTTCTCCCCCCCCCCCCCCATGTTCTAATGGCCACAGGCTGACCGGGAGCTCCCTCTGATCCGCTCTGACCCAACTCTCTGAGGTTGCGGCTGGGTAATGGGGCGTTACCATTAGCAACACCAGCTATGGTTGTTTTGTTACAGGATCAGAGCAAGGCGTGTGGATACGATAAAGAAATAAGGAACAAACAAACAGAGGAAGGAATGAACGATCAAAAGAACTGACAAAAGAACGGTTGAAAGACGCAACAAACCTGTTCCAATTAATGTATCTGTATTCAGCGGCTGGGGATAAAAGCATCTGGCAAGTGATTAAATATTAGCAAGCAGGACAACACAGTGAACATCCATACGCATTATATGTAGTAAACGCTATCAAGAAAAGCTTTGTACTATTATGCGTGGCAGGCCTCTACCCAATTACATGTAAGCTAGACCTTAAGGTCAAGAATGATTCACCACCTTTTTATCCAAAGGGCACATTCATCTACCCTGTTGTGTCAGTGGCTCTCCATTAGTCTTTATATAATCTCTCTCTCTCTCTCTCTCTCTCTCTCTCTCTCTCTCTCTCTCTCTCTCTCTCTCTCTCTCTCTCTCTCTCTCCGTTCTTTTGATCGGTATAATTTAATTTTGCAGCGATGTGCTAAAATCCCATCTCAGAGAAGACATTCTGAATGAATGAGTGGAATCGCCTCATTGGATATTTCACAGGAACCGAAAAACACAAGCCCTGCATCTCCACATCAAGGTTAATCTCTCACCAATGAGCGTGTGTTGTTAAAACGTGTATCTTTTGTGAAAATCAATCTGAAAATCATATGGGGAAAGGGGCATTTCTTCAATTTAGAAGTTTACCGTTGATAGTGTACTCGGGTGAAATGCATTATATTAGAACTTGATGCGAAAACTATTTTAATGTTGCGTTGATATTTGTTTTGAAGTATAGTTTGAGGGAATATGATGATGAACTATATGAAATCATCATATTAAGTAAAATAAAAAAAACGGATTTGTATCCTCCCTTCCTCCCTCTATCGTGCTCTTTGTTCCCTATTCCCTGGAGTGTTTGTGGTGCAGGACATCAGTAAACAGTCAGTTAGGTGCTGCAGCAGACCAGAGAGAGAGAGAGAGAGAGAGAGAGAGAGACCCCCAATCACCATGGATGAGAGCTCCCCACAGCCTTCGGTCTGCAGAGCTGCTGACCCCACTCAGCAGCCCCAGTTCGCGGCCCGGAAAGCCCATGAAATAAGTAGACACACAGGCAGACGACATACGTTATGAAAGACTTTTATTTAAAGTGACTTGCCGACTTACATCGGCATATCTCCCCTGGTTTAGCCTGCTACCCGTGCCCTGGTACATACTGTAAGTAGCAGACCCCTGATTAGTGTTATGATCGACACCTGTGTTTGTCCTTGGACGACGCCTCTGGGGAGGGCTCCGTTGGTGGGGGTCCATACTGCGCTCAAGACTCCAAACGTGGAAAAATACCAGCTCAGACTTGGAAGAATTGTGCTGAACAGTTGTCCAACTAGGAATTACCGGTCAGTAATCCGGGTATCATTTCAGAGCTCTGCTTCGTCCGACTTGACGTCAGTTACAGCAAACATGGCGGCCTCCGTCGTTAACTTGAAGTCTTTCGTACAAGACTTGTGCGAAATGATCATACAAGTCTTTGCTGAAATTTGAAAACATCATTTGATCATGTATTAATGTGTTTGCATCACTTTTACTTATATAGAATATAGAATATACTTTAATTGTCATTGTGCAGTAGAACCATTCAATGAAATTTGCTTATGCAGCCTCTAAAACAATGCTCACACAAACACTCACACAATAAATAGTATAAAAATACATAATAAAATACAGTATAAAAGAAGCCGTTTTTTAAGAAGACATTGTCGAGTCCTTTAAAGTGCAACAGTGCCACTGCTTTGCTTTGATTATGGCAATATGTGGAATTGAACAGGTATTTTACTGATTATATTAGCTTGCTAGTGTTCCTAGCTAGTTTTCTAGCTAGTTAGCTAGCCAGTGTTCCCCTCCTCTCGGAGCAGAGGATCCTTCTACCCAGGTTACTACTGCTGGGTATTCTGTCGCTGTCCTTGGTGCTGAAGTCTCTCCCCAGCCAGCGTGGAGTGCCTTGGCAACCACACACTCACTCTCCCACATATGACGATCACCCACGTATGCTCCCAATTAACTTGCATACATTGATGTGATTTTATGAGAGCAAATGGTACACACGCACATGAATCAAAGGCATGTACACGTACACACCGAGGCCACATGCATTCAGTTCTTCATGGACACCGATACACATGTACACACACAGTGCATGCACACAAACAAGCGATAATAAGATGACTTCACACCATAAATACTTCTGAGCAAAAATGTTGAAGCACAGATGTTCTCTCTACAGATCTGTAAACAGCTACCGATTCTGACCCGCCCTGACATCACACGTGTACAATTTGAAGCTGTTTACTTTGAACTTGGTTTCTTTGAAAAGTTTTTGTGCTAAGATCATGTGGCATTCACACAAACACACACACACACACACACACACACACACACACACACACACACACACAGACACCCCCACCCACAAACATGCATAAACAGATACACTGACTAGTTTCTTAGCAACTGTATATCATTCAACACTTTTGCTAACCATCTCCATCTTGTGCAGATTGTTTTTCTTTTTCGTTCAGCAATTTCCACCCATATAATAATGGGTGGAATCTCCTCTGATGAACATGTACAATGTTCTTTAAAACAGACCACAATTACAGCCAAAAAACATAAACCCAATGCATTATGTGACAAAATATGTTTTAATGTCGATGATTTTGGTTTTTTTCATGTGGATGTCGGTCCAAACAGAGACTATAACACACATTACAAGAAACGACGAAAAAGTGATCCATGCGTGGTAGTTTGTTTTAAAAACAGCAGGAAAATGGTTAATCGTTTTTTTGTTGGTACTTTGGGGGGGCCCAAATGCTATGCTTCTGAAACTTAATGACTGGATGTGTGACTAAAGGGAATATTAACTGAACATCATGTTGGCCAAACGGGGAAACTGACATTGTATATAAGATAACAATGTGAATACATTTAGCTAACTGGCTGTAAATGGGGCCACTCTGTCTCTGTCCCAGAGTATCAATTAACAGATGCTACCTAACACACTCTCTCTTTATGTATTCTATAGAGTGGGGAGAGAGGCGATAGACACTTTGGGCCCTATCTTGTGCCTTGCGCAATTGACTTTCTACACTGACGCATGTGTCGTTGCTAGTGTGCACCCGGCGCAAAGCTGATTTTCCCCCGCAGCAACCAGGCGCCACTACACTTGCACCTGGAGAGGCATGTCTGTGAAAAGCAGGGGCGTGTTCCGGCGCAAATGATACTTGGTGCTATTTTCCCGATCCAAGCATTGCGCCAGTACAATTGCGCAACTGAACGGGAAATACCTAGTCTAAAGTCAGTGGCGCGTTGTTCAGATGCTGTTTTAAGGGCGCAAAGCCTAATGTCGCGTTTGCACAACGCGCATACACTTTGCTTCTCTCATCTACACGGACGCAGCAGTTCCAATTTCTGCAAACCATACATAATTACAAGGAAAATAAAATATTACCACACGAGGGAAATCATTGTGGTGACGATGGCGATTTGAAAAAATAGCCATAAATCTAGCGTAGGCCTACACATTTACCCAAATTATGCAGGCTAATTGTAGTAGGCATAATGACAGATCAAATTAACCTGGCTGGTTGACCAATAGCGGCATGACGCGTAGGTATATAAGGACACTTGTCAAAGTGGGTTGTCCGTCAAGAATGAGGAAACACAATTCTGCGACTGCGAAATCACCTTGACATGTAAGTCCTTAAGTCCAAAACCTTACTCTCCAACTTACCAGTTAAGTTGCGGTTGCTCATATTTTTTCTATCGCACAGTGATATGGAATACGTCTTGGGACAGAGGATCGGACGTCAGCGGGGAGAGGGTCTACCGGCCCAGACATACCTACCTCTCCCTCAGTGAGGAGGAATGTAGGCGTAAGCTACGCCTGACCCGTCAGGCTGTGACAGATGTCTGCCATCTCCTGGCAGATGAGCTGGGGACTGATGCATCCTGTCCCTATGCCCTCCCCGTTGCAGTGAAAGTTACAGCGGCACTGCAATTCTATGCGTCTGGGTCGTTCCAGTACCCCCTTAGCTCTATTGGAGGCATTTCGCAATCTGCAATAAGTTTGGCTATACGTGCAGTTATGTCATGTCTAGTCCGACATGCTGGGGAATACATCAAATTCCCTGTCACACCTGACAGCCAGGAAAGAACAAAGCACGCGTTTTGGGCTAAATATGGGTTCCCTGGCGTCCTTGGTGCCGTAGACTGCACCCATGTGCAGCTACGTGCCCCAACAGTTAACGCACTGATATACATCAACCGCAAGGGAACTCATTCAATTAACATTGAATGTTAATACAAGTAACATACAAGTAATTTGCGACACTGCTTGTACAATCACCCATGTCTTTGCGAATTACCCTGGCTCAAGCCATGACTCATTCATACTGTCAAACTCTACCATTCCTGCCATCTTCGAGGGGAATCCTCCCTTGGGTGGGTTGGCTGTTAGGGGACAACGGCTATCAAACACAATTCAACAGAAAACACACCAAAACACGCAGTGTGATTGAACGCACATTCGGACTACTAAAAATGAGCGTCAGGTGGTACTTTACAGTACGGTCCTCAACAAGTTGCAGCATTCTTTGTGGCATGTTGTGTTTTACACAACATTGCCATCAATCATGGATGTGTCGATGACATAAATGAGGATAGATTAGAGGACTTAATGAGTCGTGAGGCTGAACTGCATGTGCCGTTGCCATTAAACCGTTGCCATTAATACCCCAGCAGAAGCACGGGAGAGGAGAGCTCACCTGACAGAAGAGCTGCATCGTGTATAGTGAGGTAAGCAAACTAATGACATCTCCGGTCTTTTGTTTGACTAAATTGCGAAATTATTACCATGCATTCATAACCTTGTGATTCAGTGAGAGTGAGCCCAAAACATCAGAAAGTAAAGTTTGTCTTTGTGACATTTTTTATTTACATTTTGTCCAAAAGAAAAATCGATAGACTGCTCGTAACTGAAAAAAAAATTACAAACTATGAATGAAAATATTTAAACAGAAACCTAAACACTAGGCCTACTTCTTATCCTCTAGGCTTACGCCCGCCACGCCGGGACTGGACACGTGAGGGTCCGGGAGTGGCGATACCAGATGTGCTCCTGGTGGAGCGGGTGGACGGATATGGAGTGGGGGGAGGCGGAAGGGGCACAACGGGAGGAGGTGGTGCGATTGGAGGCCCACGCTCCATGGCTGCAGCAATCCTCTCCAAACTCGCGGCGATGCGCCCGAGAGGCCGCAGCAACCTCGCCACCTGGCCAAGCCGGGCGTTCGTCGTCGTGCCGCATCCCGGACAGCTCCCGCTCCAGCATGTCGAAGCCGGTTTGCTGGAGCTGCAGGAACGGGTGGTCCTCCGGTCTGGTGACGCGTGTGCGTCTGGATCCCGTGCTCCCTGGTCTTTGCGCGGCTCCCTCCTCAGCTGGCCCTGGTGCGCACTGACAGGCTCCTGCACACTGGTCCCGAGGCCAGGGTCTTCTTCCTGAGAAGCTGCGTGACATTGTTTTGATTTTTGTGTTACATTTATTTCATGTCAATAACGATTAAACATATTTTGACGACATCTCTATGTATGTGAACTTTATTTGTGTACCTTGGGGTTGGACAGCTGTATCGCGCTGGGTGCCGATTTCAAAGCCCTCAAATCCCTCAACACTTTCCGCGGTGAGGGCGGACGCAGCGATGTCCTCCGCCGGCGTCAGGTCCTGGGTACTTGCAGATCCACCTCCAGTTAAAAGCCGTGTTCTCTTGGTGGCAGCAAGCTTGGATTTACCCCTTCGTCTGACATCGTTGTACCGCTTACGGCACTGGTACGATGACCTAGGGACGCCACCGGCTGAAAGAACAGCAGCGATTTCCTCCCACGCCTGTTTCACTAAAGGTAATTTGGGTGGGTTTCTCCCATCCCCATACAATATTAACTCTCTCTTTTACGGCCCTGACGAGCACATCGGTCTCCTCGGCTGTGAACATTCCAGGCGCGCGCCTGGCAAATCCACGTCATAATAGCAACGCGCCATGGAACATGCGCCTCGCTCTTAAAGGGAATGGGAGATGACACTCTGATTGGATAATTGCACGTTACACCCAAAACACACTCACAGGTTTCAGACCAACCCTTTTTAGATTTGCGCAAAGCTAATTTATCCCACCGTCATAATAGCAACAGCGCCGTAGAACCGTCCACAAAGTACTTTGACTTTGCGCCTTGATGTCTGCGTTTTAGACCGTCTAGCTAGGGCCCTTTATGTGGAAATACCATAAAAAATGTTTAAGGAAACGTCAACTATGGAACTATTGTCACGGTGTCTATTGGACTTCCTCTTTTATATTGACCTCTGAGCAATGTATGCATTATGGTGCATGCACACACACACAAACACATGCACGCACTCACACATGCACACACTCACGCACACACACACACACACATGCACATCTTTGATAACCATGTGATCTTCTTGCCACAGCAGATGTTGATGATTAGCCCAGTGCTGCAGTTCTCTCTCTCTCTCTCTCTCTCTCTCTCTCTCTCTCTCTCTCTCTCTCTCTCTCTCTCTCTCTCTCTCTCTCTCTCTCTCTCTCTCTCTCTCTCTCTCTCTCTCTCTCTCTCTCTCTCTCTCTCTCTCTCTCTCTCTCTCTCTCTCTCATACTCATACAAGCTGACCAGGCAGTCTGTTGACATTGTTACCCAATGCAGCGCAGGGTTGGAGGGGGCCGGTGGGTGAGAGGAGGTTAAGTAGAACCGACTAGACGTGGAGCTGTTTCGGTTTAGTTTCCCTCTCTCTCTCTCCCAAGTATGGCCCGAGCAATTTAGAGGTATGGTCAGGTGATTAAACACCTGGGTCAGGCCTCTGTCAGCGCTTGATTGGTCCATCCTGCGTCAATCCAAGGGTGGATTGAAATGTGAAACGTTGAACCAAGGCCAAAGTTCCTCTCCATGTTTTTTTGAGTGATGTGGTTGGACCACGCTATATTTATTATAGATAGCCTTGACAATGATTTTCCCTGAATTGTCTTACATCTTTTCATATTGGTCCGTCAAAGAGCAAAGATGAGCGGCCTTGAACGAAAGTCCATTACATGCCACCCTAGCTAAAGTAAATGATCCACTCACACATTGTCATTTTATGGACGCGTAATCCGTGGATATAATTTCCCTTTATATCGGAGTAACCGAGTGTCACACTTTACACACCAGAGACGACCAAAGACTGTGCTGTCGTTTCCCTTTGGTGCATAATAAAAAAACAAAAACAGATATTCTTTCCATAGATCCTAAGACACACTTTCTCACACACACACACACTCTTTCTCACACACATACACACACACCCACCACAGTATCAGCTGTTACCTGTTGAGTCCCATCATCAATCGTGGTGAATTATCGCGAGGAGGGGCGGAACCGAACAAAACACTTTGTCGAATGCGGAACGTGCAGCGGGTCCACAGCTGGAGACAAGTGGAGTGGTCGATGCATCAAGAAGCAATCTCCATTTAACACAGCAGGGCCGGCCTGACATTCTCCCTCTAATCCACCCACCGGGATGGAATGTGCAATACTTCACGCTCTGTGTCCTCTACCGCGGCATGCCGCCTTGTTTGCCCCCCCCCCCCCCCCCCCCACGTGCACGTTAAACAGGTCATATTTGCCGTGACGAAGGTGTGTGTGTGTGTGTGTTTGTGTGTGTGTATGTGTTTTGTGTGTGTGTGTTTAGTGTGTGTGTGCGTGTGATGAAAAAGGATTTATTGTACACTTATTGGCAGCCAAATATTTGAGTTCATGGAGAAATCATGGGAAGACACACAGAGTATTAACCAAGCATCTTCAGGGAGACAATGGATGCAACAATGCAAAGAATGCAAACTAAAGGAACCTACACAATATAGAAGTCAGGAGAAAGCATGGCCTCTCTCGGATCTGTCACTCTACACCTTTCAATTGGAGAGAGGTATGTAGCTATCGCTAGGTGCAAGGACAAATTATGCAATGGCTTTAATATTAACTAGTAGTAGTAGCAATGAAAACAAGGTTATATCATTTGTATTTTATTTTATGTAAGTATGAGAATCCATTTTTCCATGACTGTGCGTGGGTGGTATTTAGCATGTGTTTAGTGTTTGTGTGTTGTGTTTAGTGATTGTGTGTTGTGTGTGTGTGTGTGTGTGTGTGTTCTGTGTCATGTATGTCTAACATGGTTCTGTTTGGTTTTCATGGCTGTTTAATTAGCCTGTCACTGCCTATCCAAGATTGCACACACACACACACACACACACACACACACACACACACACACACACACACACACACACACACACACACACACACACACACACACTCTCAAACATCACCTCGCATGACTGGTGGACCCCATGCCTTCTCTCCCTGGGGGGCTGTGGCCTCTTTATTAGAACTGTATTCTATCAGGGCTTTTAATGTGAAAACCCAATAAAGTCATTTCACGCCGTGTTGAGCAACTTCCTCACATTATTGTAAGGTCTATGCAGCTTACCATGACAACACCAGAGGACCCACATATGCACGCACACACACACACACACACACACACACACACACACACACACACACACACACACACACACACAGAACAGTTACACGTACAACACGTACAGCGACACTGAAAGACACTGATTCCCATCACACAAAACTAACACACACTAAAAAACCCACACTGAGTGAAGTCTCTGAGACAGGTAGAAATGTATGGATAAGTGACTGATAAACAGTGACTGATTTAAATCTCTTTGGACACGTGTGTGTCAAAGAAGATACACAGGCTACATCAACTCTGTGTGACAGTCACACCCACTTCCACAGACCAGAGGTGTGTTGGAAACTTCACACTATACAGTACAAAATTACATTGAAAATTCAGATTTCTGGCATATAGCTGTGTGTTCATGTTATGTATGGTTTTCTGTTTAGGCCTATACTTTATAATTTGAAGTAAAGGGGTCCATTATGTCCATCTCATAAGAAATGGGGCATATGGGTTTAAAAACTAAAACTAGGTATATGCGCGGGAACATGTTTTCTTACATGTTTATTCAGATGAGTAACAACTCGTAAACTCAAGTGGTTACCAAACAAAGCGAGAAAGACAATTGGCGTGATAAAAAACATACACCTTCCACTAAGCATGGTGATAGTCTTCAAAGAATGCAGATTACAAGCAAAAGTCTTCTTGGGGATTTTCTTCAGTTCCATTCTGTTAGCAAATGCTTTAATCCAAAGCTTCTTCCAAGTGGGGCTGAGCATATTCAAAGCACACAATCGATACTGAAGTAACTTCAAAAAGGTTAAGTGCTGCGCGTTTTTCTGACTAAGAAAACTAGCAAACTTAACAAAGCGCTGTTCATGTGTATGATAGGAAATAGAAAAAAAATCGAAAGTCAACACCAGATCTATACGGATGTGCTGGTTGAAACTCTGATGATCCTTTAACCGACCACATGACGGAATACTGTGTGTACCCGGATCACCGCGTTGACTTGTGACTCAGCCACCCTGTCCGTGCAGACATCTAAGGATGACTGTCACAGTGTTTCAAAGCACCACTGGTCTCAATCTCACTTGGCTCCGAAATGACATTCCAACCCTGTCCAGTCCCTCATTAAAAGAAAATACAGTCCAGCATACAGCTAACCATATATATATATGTATATATATATATATATATTGTGGTAACCCGCTTCCAATGTGTCGGGTTCAGGTAATAATCACACTGTTTGTCAGGGTTTAGGCCGCATTCGGCATTTATTGCAATTGTTGGTAACACAATAAATCACCATTACTAGGGTCTCCATGAGCCTCTGGTCCCTCTGGCCTCTCCCCTCATGTCTGTTCCTGGGCTCCCTTTAAGATGGCTCCCAGGTCTCTCGCTCTCTCTCGCCAGGTGTTCCCAATCACGCTGATTGGGGGAAAGAGACGCTCTGCTCTCTGTCGCCGGCTAGTGGGTGGCGGCGGTACACGCCGTCCACTACTACACCTCGGACCCGCCTGGGCCGAGGTGTAAGGGGCGGGATGCCACACTCCTCCACCACTTGCTCAGGCCTCAGGTCGACCTGGAATCCCCCCAGGCAGGTATCCCGGCATGACAGGGCGTCGGCGTTGGCATGCTCCCTGCCCGGTCGGTGGTCCACCTTAAACCGGAAGTCCTGGAGGGCCAGGAACCAGCGCGTCACCCGGGCGTTGGTGTCTTTGGCGCCAGCCATCCACTTTAGGGGGGCGTGGTCGGTGACCAGGACAAACTCCCTCCCTAGGAGATAGTACCTCAGTTTATCTAGGCTCCACTTGATGGCCAGTGCCTCCTTTTCTACCGTCGTGTTGGTAATACCCAACTAGTCCTAAAAACAACTTCACCTGCTTCTTGGTGCGGGGTTGGGGCCAGTCCCTTACTCTCCTGTGGCCGGATGCTTCCCCGCCCTACCTGGTACCCCAGGTACGCCGTCTCCTCCAGCCCGAGACGACACTTGGCCGGGTTAGCCGTGAGGCCCGCCTTCCGTAGCTCCCCCAGCACCGCCCTCAGCTGACGGATGTGGACGTCCCAACTGGGACTGTAGATGATGATGTCATCTATGTAGGCCTGGTGGGGCCTCAGGAGCTGGTCCATCATGTGCTGGAAGGTGGCCGGGGCGCCATGTACTCCGAAGGGGAGGACGGTGTATTGATACAGCCCCCCTGGTGTTGAGAACGCCGTCTTCTCCCGGGCAGCCCGGGTCAATGGTACCTGCCAGTACCCCTTGGTCAGGTCCAAGGTCGTGAGGTACCGGGCTGGTCCCAGGCGTTCAATCAGCTCGTCCACCCGGGGCATGGGGTAGGCGTCGAACTCGGACGCCTCGTTCAGCCTCCGGAAGTCATTGCAGAAGCGGTAGCTCCCATCGGGCTTTGGTACGAGGACTACGGGGCTGGACCAGGCACTGCGCGACTCCTCGATGACCCGGAGCTGTAGCATCCGGTGTACCTCGGCCTGGATGGCCTCCCTCCGGGCCTCCGGGATCCTGTAGGGGTGCATTCTCACCTTCAACCCAGGCGCCGTCCGGATATCATGATGAGCGATCGTGGTCCTCCCCGGAAGCTCGGAAAACACGTCCTGGTGCTGCATGACGATCTCACCAAGGTCTTGCTTCTGGGCCGGGCTGAGGTCCTCCCCCATCGGAACCTCCGAGATCTCGCGTCGGGCAGTCAGCGCCAGGGGAGCAGGGTCAGGGGGTTCCCCTCCCCCTCTCCACTGCTTCAAAATGTTAATATGATACAACTGGGTAGGCTTTCGCCTCCCTGGTTGTCTAACCCGGTAGTTTACCTCTCCCACACGTTCCACCACCTCATAGGGTCCCTGCCACTTGGCCAGGAACTTGCACTCGGCTGTGGGGACCAGGACCAGGTCCCCAGGCTGGAAAGTTCGCAGCCGGGCTCCCCAGTTGTAGACCCTTGCCTGGGCCTGCTGGGCTTCCCGGAGGTGTTCCCGTATGATGGGCCACACCTGGGCCATGCGGTCCCTCACCTGTTCCACGTGGTCCAGGGTGGTGCGGTGGGGGGACGGCTGGCTCTCCCACGCCTCCTTGGCGAGGTCTAGTATGCCGCGGGGCCTTCGTCCGTACAGCAGCTCGAACGGCGAGAACCCGGTGGACGCCTGGGGAACCTCCCGTATGGCAAACAGAACATGGGGTAACAGCTGATCCCAGTTCTTACCGTCCCGGTCCATGGCCTTTTTGAGCATCTGCTTCAGTGTCTTGTTGAAGCGCTCCACCAGGCCATCCGTCTGGGGGTGGTAGACTGAGGTCTGGAGCTGAGTCACCTGCAGGAGTCTCAGTAATTATTTTAGCACACGAGACATGAAGCAGGAGCCCTGATCGGTTAATATCTCCTTCGCTATCCCTACCCGGCTAAACAGGAGCATTAGTTCCCGGGCGACCGCCTTCGCGGTGGCTGCGCGCAGGGGCAGAGCCTCGGGATACCTGGTGGCGTAATCCACCAGTACCAAAATGTATCGTGTCCCCGGCTGGTCTTGGGAAGGGGCCCCACAATGTCCATGGCTAATCGGTCGAAGGGGGTTTCTATGATCGGCATTGGGATAAGGGGGTTCCTGACTGTGTCCCTAGGCACTACTCTCTGGCATTCAGGACACCCCTGACAGTGACGCTCTACATCCCGTTTTACCCCTGGCCAATAAAATCTCGCGAGGACCCGTTCTCTGGTCTTGTCCATGCCCAGATGGGCTCCCAGGAGGTGGGTGTGTGCCATGAACAGCACCTTGCTCACGTACGTTCGGGGCACTACTAATTGCTCCCTTACTCCCCCCTCTCCTTCTACTACTCTATACAGTAGACCCCCCCTTGTGCTGAAGTGTGGATACGGTAAGTGACTCACCGAGTCCCGGGTCTGTCCGTCGTGGGCCACCACGTGGCTCCAGGCATGTTTGAGGGCCTCGTCTTGGAGCTGGGCGCT
This sequence comes from Micromesistius poutassou, assembly GCF_964030765.1. Lineage (NCBI taxonomy): Eukaryota > Metazoa > Chordata > Actinopteri > Gadiformes > Gadidae > Micromesistius > Micromesistius poutassou. The sequence continues at coordinate 10,980,843 of NC_140290.1, read as the reverse complement.
GGCGAACTGGCCTGGTCGGGCCGAGCCTTCCTCCCTCCCCGGTACGAAGTCCGAGAACTCGGTGAGGGGGGAACCCTCCGGCTCCTCCGGGGGGTCGTGTTGTTCGGACGCTGTGAGGGTGTCCGGGGTGTCGGGGTGGGGTCCCGGCGACCCGGACCGGGCGGACCCTCCTCTCCCCGTGTAGATCGGGGAACCCGGAGGCGAGGGTCCGTTCCCCTCGGACCCCTGGTCCTCTGCCGTCGACTCCCCGGGTGACGTCGGGATCCGTGTGGCCCCGTAGGCCCGCTGCGCTCTCCTCGCCCCTCTGCGGGGTGGCTCTCTCCTGCCCCGGGATTCTCGCGCCGGGTCCAACAGCCAGTAGAATATCGGCTGTTAGTACCCTGTCGATAGGGCTGGGTCCTTCTCCGGTCGCTAGCCACCTCCTCACGAACCGACCATGCTGGGAGATCTGGGTCCATACCGCACCCCAGACGTCAAAACGCCAATCACGGAATCGTTGGGCTCGCGCCGCGAGGTTGTGTCCGTAGTAGGCCAGGATCGCCTGTTTGAGAGCGGGGTACTGTCGGGCGGTCTCCGCGGGTAGGTCTTGGCTCGCCTGCTGTGCGGGTCCGGTGAGGAACGGTGCCACGATGTGGGCCCACTGCTCTTCTGGCCAGTTCTCCCTCTGGGCGGTTCGCTCGAAGACCTCTAGGTACGCCTCCACGTCGTCCTCAGGCCCCAGCTTGGTGAGCCGGCTGGTCAGGGCCGCGGTCGAGGTGTCGCGGACGATGTTCTGGGTGAGCCGTAGTACGGCTTCGCGGAGCAGGGCAATGCTCTCCGTGGTCTCCTGCTGCAGGCTTGCGGCTTGTATCTGCTGTTGACGCTGGGCGGCGGCAGCCGTGGTCCCATCCGGGTTCTGCATGTCTGAGTGGTGGGGTCGTCTTACCAGGGACTTGTAGTGGGTTCTTCAACTGCCCGCATCCTCCACCATATGTGGTAACCCGCTTCCAATGTGTCGGGTTTAGGTAATAATCACACGGTTTGTCAGGGTTTAGGCCGCACTCGGCATTTATTGCAATTGTCGGTAACACAATAAATCACCATTACTAGGGTCTCTGTGTGCCTCCCAGGTCTCTCTCTCTCGCCAGGTGTTCCCAATCACACTGATTGGGGGAAAGAGAAGCTCTGCTCTCTGTCGCCGGCTAGTGGGTGGCGGCGGTATACGCCGTCCACTACTACACCTCGGACCCCCTGGGCCGAGGTGTAAGACCCGCCTGGGCCGAGGTGTAAGGGGCGGGATGGCACAATATATATATATATATATATATATATATATATATATATCTGTATTGACAGACTCAAGGTCCAAATGTAACACACAGTATACAGACAAATATTTCCAGAGGCTGGAGGAATATCTTGTATCACTTAGGTTAGGGTCCGTCAAAGACCTTATAATGGCATTTCTAGACTCAGTAAGCCTGCACATAAATGTAAACATAAAATTTCTAAGCAATACTTGGAAAGTGGGAACATTACAGTTCACAAACATCTTGCTCGCACTTTCCCACCTTACTTACTTTACAGGATTCTAAGAGCGTCATTATAAGCCACTTTTATTATATATATATATATATATACACTGTATATATAGGTCAGGTTTTTTTTTTAAACCACCCTTCAATAGGACCCACCCCCTCCCCTGAGTTCCTAGCGCAGACTCAGCAGAAAAAAAATCAATAACCCCGCAATCTGTTTTTCTCTTTCTCTCAGAAACCTCAAAAGTAAAGTCTTAATCAGACGACCATCTCTACACAGCCGTCCCAAACTTCTGCCTCCAAACTCTCAGACACAGCAGGTCCACGAGGGAGCAGTGGTGGAGGAAAGAAGAAAGAAAAAAAAACAGGACACTGGAGGAATAGGATTTGTTGCGTTATGCAACAACACAGACAGACGAGAGACAACGCTCATTATTGTATGTTTTTGGGTTTGGTTTGTTTGATTGCGTTTGCGGGTTGCTCTGGCTTTTCTTGCTATTTTTGCCTTGCCTGAATCTCTCTCTCTCCCCTCTCTCTCTCCCTCTCTCTCTCTCCCCTCTCTCTCTCCCTCTCTCTCTCTCCCCCCTCTCACTCTCTATATCTCAATGTGTGTCTGTATGTGTGTGTGTGTGTGTGTGTGTGTGTGTGTGTGTGTGTGTGTGTGAGTGTGTGTCAAACAGTGCCATGGGGGCTGTTTATACAATCCTTACTGTTGCTGCGTGCATTAGCATTAGTTATACACGTTGCCCCAGCCACCGCTAGCTTTAAGTCAGCATAGCTGGGCTCCCAGTATACTGGTGATAACTTGAATTATTTCTGATAGATGAATGGTATCAGATAAGAGGACTTGAAAGTCAGTGTACTTTAAATTTGAGGTTATTGTTTAACTATGGCGGTTTTTCAAAATTTTCGTTTTTAAATCTTTTTCTGAGATTAGTAGTTATAATAGTTTTTTCAATTGTCCGTGGCATGTGTCATGAGCATTTATGGACACCCATGTCTGCATATGTCTGTGCGTAGTCTGTATTTCTTTAGCCTGTTTGAGCCTGTGTGTGTGTGTGTGTTTATGTTTGTATGTATGAGTGCATGCACTCAGGATGTGTGCTCATCCTGACCTAGAAAAGCAGTAAGACTCTAAGGGCTGGGACTCTCGGGCACATTGACAGAAGTAGATGGTGGGGGAGGGGGGGGGGGGGGAGGATCCAAATACCAGTGCTGGGCCTGACTTACTCAGACAGCATGTCTCCTCCAACACACCCAAGTGGTGGAGTGGAATGTCGCCCGCTGTGGGCTGAGGCTTTCCATCCATCAAAAGTTCATCCCAGTCACTGGGAAACAATTCCTGAATAATTTGCATGGAGTGTGCACAGCGCACTCACGCCGATGAGCTCTGGAAGAGCGGTGCCGCGGCGAGAGTCGAGCGAGGATCACGCTTAATTATGCATCCCGACGAGATCGACTCCGGTCTGATTCCAACGCGGCCGTCGTTTCGAAACCAGAGTTACATTCGCCGCGTGTATCAGCACCTTGGAAAAGTACGGCACATAGTCGTACTCCCGTGTTGTGACTACTGCTAGTGTAAATCAAATAAATATTCAGTTTGATAAAGGATCATTATTTGTAATAACACGGATAGCGATAGTATGGCTAATAAAGGTACAGATATCGTTAGCCTTCATTTTTTGGCTAAATGTGATATCTAACCTAAGTCTACTCTCCTGCTAATTCACTGTGCCTCATCGGCTATATCCTAAGCCAATCAGAGTGCTTTTTATGTCCCATAATCACTATCTGTCTATGTCATCTATTTGCATTTTTGACACTAAATACAAGATGAACCTTAAAATATGACTTTGGCAATTATGCTGTGAGGCTAAAGATATATATTTCTGGTACATAATTGCAAGCTTAAACGTTAAATGCACAGGCAGTATCCATAGCATCGTTTCAAGTATTTTTCAAACCAGATTGCAATTAGTAAAGTGTTGTATTGAATAAACCAAACTCGGTTCACAACCCACCAGAGAGAGACAGCTAGGCAGCTATCTCGGTGATGTATGATGGCAAGAGAAGGTTGGTCACCACCATACTATAGATTACTCATGTGCACCATGCAGGCCTACCTGCATAGATAGATAGCAGATACACATAATAATAAACATTATCCATTCAGCCATGTGCACAATATCCCCATCAATAAATAACAGACTCTACAAACACAATTGCAACAACCTGCAGTAGAAGTGTAAGGTTAAGACACCCCTGGATAAAAAACAGCAAGTAAAAAAAGAGTGTAATAAAAGAGCTGGTGCATGACGTAAGAGACGCCCCCTCTGACCAGTCCGTACCCGTGGGGGTAATGAAGAGTGAACCACGGGACTCAGGTGGATATTGTGTATGGAAGAGGACCCGGTGAGATATAGCAATTAGAGCTAACAGCTTTGCTCTGCCAAAACGGATGGAGGTGCCATCGAGTGGTACCCTTAAATGAATGTCAAGAGGCTCATTGTGGCGCAGTCACCGCCACCTCAGTCTGAAACCAAATCCCAATGAGTGTGCTCATTTGAAGCAGTTGCTCTTTTTTTGGGGTGGGGGGGAAAGACGATCACCCACTTTGACTTCTGGAAAAGAGAATAAATGAATCAGAGACTTGACATTTGTGGAGCTGAGACTGGCATACTTCCGTAACAAATTTAAAAAAATACTGCAAAAGAACATCTCGCAAGACCTGAGAAGGTCACCCGAACAATGTCGTTCAGGTTAACTGTCATACCTCTTCTCGTTTCATAACACCCTGATTGCATCTCCGTCATACTAACAAAGATCATTCCCCTTCCGAGAAGGAATGAGCTGTGGCATTTATGCTTGTCTTTCTTTTTTTGGCACAAGTATGGAGGCAGTTCAAGGGTACTTTCTTTTCAAGCTCAGTGACCCAACCAAGCAAATATAGAGAAAAATCTTCAAGACAGCAGGAACAACAAGAACCTTTTAGCATTTGTTGTAAGCAAGGAAACACACTGGCTCTTCTGTAAGTGTGCATGAGTGTGTTCAACAACCTCTCAGCTACAGAACCCGTTAAGAGATGTGTACTGGTTGTGTCTCATAGGTTAAAAATGATATAACAAGAAAATAGCAGAGAAATGCTGACCACTTTTGAATGTGTCTTTTGTGATGTGTAATTTATGAAGATTCTGGAGTCATTTCCCAGCTTTACTTTTCACAATGGTTATTAATGATTATTATTATTATTATTATATATTATTTTATTATTTTGGATTGTTAGTCGTAGTGTGGGAAAGTATTTGTTTTGGTCACTCCCTTCGCGGTGGAGGCTGTTAAGATCTGCCTACACTTGTTAGAAAGACCTTCCTTGCACACAAATGTGTGTTCTTGTGTTTGAAGGGGGAGGATGCAATAACACCACAACATTTGATCTATTCGTTGCTGTTTTAATTTAACGTACAGGTTGAAATCAGCCTTGAAAGCCGCTTATTACAACCTTAAAGTGTTATAGGGTTGAGTAATGAGCCTGGCTGTAACATGAACACCGCTGACTCAAAACAAATACATGTGTGTTGAATAGTCCCGAGAACAGCTCATCCGATCACGTGGCCTGAACATCTCCAAGTGATGATAAGTGTATGTTCCTGCGTTATCGACCCCTGACTGAATGTTGGTTGATTTGTGTGGTGTGTCTTATGTCACGCCTGTGTGTCAGCTTGCCAGCGTATGTCAGAGTCTGCGTGATCGTAGGCATTTGCATGCATGATCAAGTAAACATAGATACATTGTGCCACAGAATTAACCTCCACCACCACCAGCAGCACCACCACCAGCACCATCCCCACCTCACCAACCCCCCTCCACCCCCGAGGCCCACCATCCCAGGACAATTTATGAGCGACACACCGCCAGTGCGGCAGGGGGCACTTGGAGGTAAAGTGTCAGTGCTGGCTAACAGCTCCGCTCATATTTATTCAGCCATGGCGATTTATAGGGAGAGGGGGGTGACCCCTGGGGAGAGGCGGGGGGGGACCGGGGGGACGGGGGGGATGGGGATGGGGATGGGGCCAGGGGAGGACCAGGCGAGACGGAGGAGGAGGATGGAGAAGGATGGCGTGGTAGGTTGGTCCGATCTGCTTTATAGTATGCTGTACTAGAGAGAGAGGAAGAGGAAGAAAAGAGGTGATAGAGGTGAAGGATTCTGAATGTGTTGAAGTTAATGCAACATAAACGAATGGCCTTGTAGGAAGGACCATGAGAAAAAAAAAATACCCAGCTTTTTCATATTCTACGTTTACATTTACATTCCGTTGTTTTCATTCAGTCTATACATTTGAGATACACGCCATTAAGGAGCAGCTTGGGGCTAGGGCAGCTCGCTCAGGCATGATTATATGAAGACTACTGACATTGGAATTCAAACCCAGAACCTTTCGGCTGGGACTATTCCTACACCCTTGACAGTGAGACAGCCTTCCGTCTTCCTATGAATATGTATGTCTCTCTTTTCTTTGCATGTCATAGTGTAACAAGATTAGAATTGATCCAGTGAGCACGAGGACTTTAGATACTCAGCACAGAGAACACAGCACACAGGAAACCGAAAGAGGGAGAACAGAAGGGGAGAGGGTTGGAAAACGCTTGCTAGGGTATCTATTACTCAACACTTGAAAAAGAGAAGGAGCGAAATCTCACAAGGGCAAGAAATCCGAATCAGGATTCCTGACAGCAAAGACGGCGGGGGACGAAAGAATATTGATAAGACAAAGCAACATGGGAGCAACGGGATGAAAAAGGCGAGGAGAGACGGCAGGAGGGAGAGAGAGTGAGCCGGGGCGAGTGAGGGAGACACTGCACGAGAGAGAGAGGGAGGGAGGTGGAGGGAGGCAAGGGAGGCATAGAGCGAAATGGAATAAAAATCCATACAAGAAAGAGTGAGGGAATGTGAGTCCTCTCCACTGCAATGAACCCCCAGCCGTGAGGATCAGAGGCAGAGCGAGGGCCGCTGGTGCTGACAGAGGCTTATCTCATCTCGGGCTGGGAATAATACCCATTTTTCCGGGCAGCCGGACAATAAAGCACAAGGTTACCCAACCCTTCGCCACTGTCGCCCTTATTTAGAGTGAGCAACATAGAAATGCATAAAAACATTGCCTCGGCGACCACCATCACTGTACGACACCATGGGTGACTGGCCAGCCAGAGCATGTGTGTTTTATGTGTGTGTGTGTGTGTGTGTGCGTGTGCCATGTACAACCATGCTTTACAGCGTGTGTCACAGGAGAGAGAAACCTGATTCAATATGCTGGGACACTGCTGCATTACAAATAAGTACAGTGTACAGTGTGTATTCCTCGCTGTCGTACTAAAAGGTGAATGTAAGAACAAGGCAGACATTGTGTGAGAGTTCAGAGCATGCTGTACTGTAAGAATTCATGCATAGAAAAATGTCCAGCATATATCGAAGCATTGTTGACATGCACCCTCTGCATATCAACAAACTCACACTACAGAGACGAAGCTATGACTTGTGAGACTTTCGTGATTTGTGTTCTATGCCTTCTAGAAGCTTTGATCATAGTCTGACTCTTTAAAGCTTGCATGCTGAATGAAACCCTAATCACAGGGAGTAATGTTTTTCCCACGTTATGTATGAGTATGAATTTGATGCATGGCCTCTCAGCAGCATGAAGGCATGGGGTGTTGTGACTGTATCAGAGAGCCATGCTAATGACATCCTAATCACAAGATGTGATTCCTCCATATCAGACAGGGGTGATGTTTTCTGTCAATCCACCCGCCACCCTCAATCCATCCATCATCAGCTCATCATCCACCAATCCATCCATCCATCCATCCATCCATCCATCCATGTGTCACAGGTTGAACCGTTAGTCTTAGTCTGTGAACATGCTTGTTATCGTTGATTGATTTTTTACCTGTGTCCACATGTGTATTTCCTTCTGTTTTGTTTTCCCTTGTCTTAGCTGTTTATCTTTGTTTGAGTTGTTGAATATTTAAAAAGATCTACACACACGCACGCACACACGCACGCACGCACGCACGCACGCACGCACACACGGAAATAGAGCGATGGACACTCTGTTTACCAACAGCCATGCTAATTAGCCCCATCAATCCAATAGATTGTTGCCGTAACAACACAGCTGGTGGGCCTCACATAGTACCAGCCACACAGTCAGGCTGATTGTCGACGCAACGTCTTGTTCATGCAATGCCAGTTGGCTCGGGAAAACCTCTTGGAGTTGTGCATGTCCTTACTGCTACCATCAGAGGGAGACATGGAAGCGGGCCCAAGTCAAGCCCAACCCTCTATCTTTCTATTAGCCTCAACAGCTTCTTCTTCTTCTCTTTAGATTAAATTACACCAGTGACTCAGTGTCTAGCAAGTTTGGCTGGAGCGTGGCTCTTTAATTGCTTCAAACTCTATAAATACCTATTTGTCTGAGAAGTCGCAGTTATATAAACCCTCCTGAACTGCTTTTTGGTAAGACACATGGCTTTGGGAAAGGCCTGGAAGTACTGTCTTGTAACATATTGAGATGGATTTAGGTCCTACTAAACAGTGTTTGGGGAGAATGTGGTCGTATTTTCCAATATTCGCCACTATTTTACCCACGGGAGGCATTGTCATACAAAGCATACTCGCTTCATTTGAAGCAATGTTATGCGCAAACCTCAATCTCAGATCCTCTTCTAACCTCTCGCCAAAGACCTTTTTCCCCAAGTTTCTTTGACCTCTCTGCAAAAAAAGGAGGAAGAAATGGTGGAAATTAAATGGGGGCCACATCAGCCATTTGCAACATGCCACATTCACTTTGCAAATCATCAGGCCGGGTAGCACAGGCTCGACAACCCTTTTAAGTCCCAGTGCACACCCTGTCCAAAAAGATCAATCCACCACAGTATCAATTAGTTCACATTTTGCCAGAGAAACGCAACGTATAAAAATAAAGAAAATGCCATGTGTGATGTGAGATTCACACAAACCTGTAGCAAAACATTAAAATAAATCAAGATGTGTTACAAACCCCAACTATTTGCTTGCCTTCACTCTGATCTCTGTGTTTATTGGTGTGTGAGTGTGTGTGTGTGTGTGTGTGTGTGTGTGTGTGTGTGTGTGTGTGTGTGTGTGTGTGTGTGTGCACCTCTTTTAATCATGAAATAAACATTGCAACTGCATGTAACAGCATGTTTAATTAATACAGGAATGTTTTCATATTTATTCTTGTTTCAACAGCCTGCAGCTTAATTGACCTGTGTTTGTGCATGTATGTGTGTGTGTGTGTCTGTGCTTTGTGTGTTTAGTGTTTTTTTGTGTGGTTGTGTGTGTGTGTTTGTTTGTGTATATGTATATGTCTGTGTGTGTGTGTGTGTTTGTGTGTTTGTGTGGGGTTTTACGACTGTGTTTGTGTGTGTGTGTGTGTGTGTGTGTGTGTGTGTGTGTGTGTGTGTGTGTGTGTGTGCAAATGCATGCTCCTGCGTATGTGAGTGCGTGTGATAGGTGAGATAAGGAGAGAATGCAAGTGAGCGTGCCCTTGTGTGGGTACAAAAAAGTCCCCTCTATCAGACGCTAGGAGGGATGGCTGTGGGCTGGGGATCGATAGAGTTCTGGACTGAAACATTGGAGACAGTACCTGGATCTTAGCCTGCCTCCATCTTCCCCCTCGTTGATCTTCATTATCTCTCTAGGCTAGAGATGGGCCAATAATCAGCGGCACAAACCTATACACACACCCACACAGACACACACAAACAGACCCAAACACACTCGGACACACACACACACACACACACACACACACACACACACACACATCACAAAAACCATGACACACAAACACAGACCCCAACACACACAAACACCCACTCTCACACACACACGCACACTAAACAAACACACAGACCCAGACACACACACACACACACACAAGTGCTTGCCCATGCACACAGGGATTCACACACATGCAGGCATGTGCACACACGCACACATGCACACACACACACACACACACACACACACACACACACACACACACACACACACACACACAGATAGAAAAGGTATAAAGATAGATGGATAGAAAGATAGATCATCCTATTGATAATTCTATTGACATCATTTTGCAGATAATAACTAAGACTTTTTTTCATTTTGACTATAGTGGGATATGGAGCTCACAGGCCCAATTACCGACTTCTTATCAATCATCTGGTACTTTCTGTTGATATTAAATGACTTCTGGCTCGGTGGATACCAGCAGCACCGCAGAAGCTAAGAAAAGAACACATCTATCCCTGACAGGAGTTTGACGAGGTCATCGCCCACCCGTGAAGAAACGGGAGAGACTGTATGTGCTAACGTGTTAAGATACATGCTAATTGGGATGCCCTATCGCATCGAGAGGACATAGGGGGAGGGGAGGGGTGCAGTAGGTGTAGTAGGCGGTCGTTCACCAGCTGGGTAAGGGCTTGAAGATACTGCTTAACAGGCTAGGGGAAGGGAAAGAAAACAACAACATGTGAACATAATAGGCTACTTGATATATAAATTACACAATATTTAAAGGCTCACAGTCGTTCCACACGGTTAGTGAGTGGGTGGGATTGTTAAACAGGCTTCATTCATTTGCGGCCCACAGCTCGGCAGGAAGCGATAGCATCTCCGTCGTCCTCAGAACCGCCCTCCCTCCAGCGTGATGCGGGGGGGGGGGGCGTTTTCAGATCCTTGTTTACTTCTCCCACTCTCGCTGTGATCTGGCTCCGATCCGGTTGTGATCGCCCACGCTTCCCCCCCCCCCCCCCCCCACCCCACCCCCTGCGCGGTCATTACAGCGCAGGGAGCCGGCGGCCTGATGCTGAGAACACACCGTCTGGGCCCCTGGGGGGTCTGCCGCCACCACTGCTACTGTGTTTATCCGTCGCAAAACCCACTTGTGTTACATGTGACTTGGGAGAATTCCCCCCCCCCCCCCGCCCGAAGACCCCCACCAAAAAAGAACCATAGAGTAAACGAGGTGAAGTGTTGTGATGTCATGGCGTTGAGTCATCGCAAACGAGGTCATGGTGTGTTCCAGATACCTCGGACACCAGCCTTCCGAGTTGCACTTGTGATGTCATTTCCGGTCTCGTAGCACTTATAGCGTTCCCGTTCGTCTTTGTGATCGTGTCATGTCATTGGCTAGTCATTGTTATTGTTAGCTGCATTAGCCTCTTGAGCAAACCAGCTCGAAAACAAACAACACAACTTTACATTGCATTGCACGCACAGCAAGACTGTGCAATGCATACATTGGTGACCGGAATAAAGTAGCAATGTAATCTGTGTGTAAGTGTGTAAGAGCATTTAAAATCAACATTAAAATGACCAACGTGGTACAAATACAAAGAAAATAAATCTCTTCACGGGCGCAGCCATTTTTGTTGAGAGCATCATCACGGAGCTCGCTCTACTCTCAGAATTCCGAGGGGGCACGGCCTAAAGGGGGTGTGCCTCCGAGAAATGCTGCAAGAAAGCTGGGATATTTCCATTTCCAAAGCAAAACAGAAAGGGGAAACAAAGATTAAGGTATGATGCTGCTTGTGTGTTCTCCATGAAGCAGTGGTTGTTCCAGCTAGACGGTTGATTTCCATTTTGGAATGCTTTTCATGTTCATGAGAATCACACAGGAGCGGTAACATCACATCACAAGTTAGTCAAGTCATTCCAGTCTACATCTCTGGCTCTCTCTCTTCAGATCTCCCTGGTGGTACTGTCTCTCTCTCTCTCTCTCTCTCTCTCTCTCTCTCTGTCTCTGTCTCTGTCTCTCTCTCTCTCTCTCTCTCGTATTTATCCTTAGGGAGACTTTGACGGCTTTGAGAAACACACACACAAATATTATGCTGCACTACATGCTTCCACACAATATATATACAAAAGCTAACTGTAACTGTCTCCTCTTTGTTTGCTTCTCCTTTTTTCTTTTGAATGTTATGTGTATTTAGCGTGTGTGTGTGTGTGTGTGTGTGTGTGTGTGTTTGTGTGTGCGTACATACATGAATGTGTGTGTGCGTGCGTGCGTGCGCCCGCCCTAAGACGGCTGCCTCACCTGGAAGACACCCTACTGTGTGAGCAAGTGGATAACTGTCCCCACTCTTTAACCTTATTTGACTAAAAGCCAAGTTTTTCTCCGGATCACTACCACTGTGCATGCAAGGTCATTCTCTCTGCCTTATTGATAAAGTATTTTATGCCAGGAAGAGTCTCAGGAGCTGAACGGTGAACACAGAACAGGCGAAGGCCCACGCCGCAGTGAAGCTCTTCACTTTGCTCGTCCTACCGGTGGGTCCTGATTGGTAACTGACTAGGCGTGGGTGAGGCAGAGCAGCTGGCACTGCCCTGAGAGGATAACCACAAATGTACACACTCTCTAAAACACATGGTGGATGCCGGCCATTGTGTCACTTGATGCCATGCTTCTGCCCTGTTTGTCTCACTTTTTGTCATTCTGTCTGTCCGTCTCTTTCTCTGTCTGTCCTGGGTTCTGGATCTGTAGGGTAGGGTTTGCCAACGTTGCAAAATGAGTCTTGGTTTTGACTCCACTGTGTGTTTGCATAAAGGTGTGTGTGTGTGTGTGTGTGTGTGTGTGTGTGAGTGTCACCGAAAGAGAGACATACATCCCCACAAGCTGAATAAGAAGTGACGGTTACTAAGGAACAAGCTAACAAGCCAACCCTGCCCTTAATTCCTGAGGCAGGCTTGGTATGTCGTTACCTCACATCCGCAGGAGCACATTGACAAGTCTGCCGTCCCAGGACCATATCTCCCTCATGATTCTATGACCATCTCTCCCTCAGCTTCTCTGAGGTAAGTCACGGCATTGTTTCTTTATATTCTCTATTAAAGAGGATTGTTTTTAAACTAAATCATTAACAGTACTGGCTGTACAGGGAATACAGATGTGGTGTATATAGATTAGGGCACTCAAGTATATTAATATCAATATAATGAACTTCTTAAGTGCTTATGGTGATTGTACAAATGAGTTGATAATGGGTCCCCCAGTGGGGAACCCATTCTGTAATTCATACAGATTTATTTTCAAAGCCATTTAAGGTAAATATCTAACATTGTGTCTGTTGAACAAGTACCAATACAATCACACAGCCATATAGAGGTGACATGTTTGGAAACATATTTGGACCTAAATGTATTTAAGTCCAAATATTAACTTTTTACCCGTGTGAGCACGGAAAAAAGCTTGACGTGCAGAAACAGATATTTTACATTCGAGCCACCCCTCCCCAAGCGTGAGCGGTGAAGTTGAGTCACTATGGCCATTGTAATAGGTATGTGTATCCTGTCCAACCGGTGGAGCAAGGTCTTTACACCTCGTTGAGTCACAAGTGTAATGATAAAACAGGGGCTTTTCAAACGATGGGCAAACGAACAAACAATGTGAAAAAGAAGAGAGAATGCACAAGATTACCTTTAGCTTAAGGTAGCAATCTCACCATGCGGAGAGACTGACACACCACACTGTCTGGTATGTGTCAAGGGAACAGTCCAAATGTACAGAATAACGAAACAACTAAAATAAATTATACATTCCAATGCGTGAGTTCCCCAAACATTAAAAAAAAAAAAATCTTTTTAAGGTTTGTGAAATGCATAACCCCTTTGGGAACTCACATTAAAGGTGGGCCTAGTGCAAACCAGCATAAGAATGAGATTATTTTTTTATTCCTTTAAATTGTGTTTCGGGCTGCATTCAGCTTAGCTTAGCACTTTCTACACTATTTATTTTAATGGCATTTTGCTCTAGGGTGGGAGGGGAGAAAAAAAGAGGCATAATGTTACAATGTGTACAATGCTGCGTGTATCTGCATGGAGATGTTATGGATTAGCATTAGCATTAGCAAATTCACTGTAATACAACTCAGGATCAGCCTAGATGAGCTCAGTCATCTAGGCTGTCCCAGTGGCAGGCCAAGAGCAGTTCTTTCATTAGATATGAGATCGATTTCTGATTAAAAACATGGATAGAGGGATACACAGCTATTCAGGACGCTGTGCAGAATTGCAGACAAACACATGCATATGTAGAGCATACATGCATACATCACTTAAGCCCCTTTCACACATAGTTCCCGCTAAATTACTGAGTAAACCTTTTTGGTACTGCTTGTGATTTTCTACTATTTTCCACACATGTCATAGCAATTCCGGAATAGATAGGCCTATAGGACAATCCAGCAAATGGCGGTAATGCAATACTTATGAATGCCAGTCGCCATAAAACCTGCAGATTGAGAGGAGCTTCCTTATTTCAAGCTTTCCAGTAATTTATGAAAAAAGGAACTTGTTTGCCAACAAAAGAAGCTGTGATGATATTGTTATCGGATCACCCAAAAAGCATCGGTGCGTTAGGACAGTCGGATTCAAATACATTCCGAAAGCATTTTACGTTGCGAATGTTACCCTTTATGTGGCTCTCCCTGCAATTTGACTGCTATCATTGACAACACAGCCATACCAGCAGTGATCCTCAAGTATTACTGGGTCTTGAGCAGGCAAATTGCCGTTGCAGATTTCCCAGAATATCGATTCCTGTTCCCATTCACACATGACACGATACAGGAAGTCTTTCAGGGTAGGACTGAAAACGGCAATTAATTATATCTGCTTCAAGACTATGGTGCCTGTCAATACAAAGTGACACGGTTGACTTAAACTGAAACAGAAACTCTGTCCTTTTTGCATTTTCCTGCTGATAAGACCAATGGATGTCTAATTATGTCCTTTATAACCTATATGTTTGATGTGATTTTTACTGAGGAATTAATAATCTTGCAGTTAAAATGTCAGTGAAATGAAGGTGTGGGTAGAAATGAAGATTGTGAGTTGTTGCAGGTCGTTTTTGTTTCCGTGGTGATAGTGTTTTAGATTTGTGTGTACGGTTTTCATCTGAAATGTAAATTCACTCCCATCAAACTAATGAAATCCGGAAGGCTTTACATTCATACATTGAGATACATTGAGAAGATCAAAAATAACTTTGATCTTGAGTGAAACCATTGCAATGTCCCTCAAGTATATCCATGTCATACGATATCATACAATGTCATATATATCATATCATGTCATGTCAGTTCGTACCACACATCATACCATCATCATACCAGATCATGTATCATATAATACAACGTCATATCATGTATCTTAACCTTTGATATTTCCTCCTCAGGGAAACGATTACTCACACATCCCCCATATCCTCCCCTCCCGATTGGTCAGGATCTTCTGAGGTTCCTCCTGCGTGTCCTCCACCACCCCCTGCCCTTCTTCAACCAACGTCAGTGGTGCGGCGGCGGCGGCAGCGTCGGCAGCAGCAGCAGCCATGAACTGGTCCTTCCTTGAGGGGCTGATCAGTGGGGTCAACAAGTATTCCACAGGCTTCGGCCGAATCTGGCTCTCCATGGTCTTCATCTTCCGGGTGATGGTGTTCGTGGTGGCCGCCCAGCGCGTGTGGGGCGACGAGAGCAAGGACTTTGTGTGCAACACCGCCCAGCCGGGCTGCAACAACGTGTGCTACGACAGCATCTTCCCCATCTCCCACATCCGCCTGTGGGCCATGCAGCTCATCTTCATCACCTGCCCCTCGCTGATGGTGGTGGGCCACGTGGAGTACCGCAAGAAGAAGGACCTGCAGTACACCACCACGCACGAGGGCGCTCACCTCTACGCCAACCCGGGGAAGAAGCGCGGGGGGCTTTGGTGGACATATCTGGTGAGTGAAGGTAGTACGCGTGATGGCTTGTGTTGGGTAGTACGGCACCTCTGTACGGTCCAAAAGAGCACTGATCTGTATGATACGTCTGGAGCAGGACAGTGTTCTCGTAAGGGAGGGTCGGCTGGTGGACTCCCAGACGAATGGGTTGGATTAGGTTCCTGATGTCTGCCTGTAGGCTTCTTGAGCAAGATGCATTACCTGTATCACCTGCTCTTTTGTCTCACAAATCAGCAGACAAGTTCAAATCCAGGGTGTTTCACTTTATTTTGCTTTGTGTTGGTTTCAACCAAACATATTGCAGGAGAATGGGATCTGTACACTTCAATTGTCTGAGAGCGAACACAAGCTCGGTCAGCATTAGTTAACTTTGGGACTTCCCAGTGGGAAGACAAGCTAAAACCTCCTGTCCTGACATTCTTAGAAAGAGTGTTTGTAAATGTTTCAAAACACCACATTGAAGACCGCCCACTCTAGAAATGCACTTATTATAATCCCATTCTGAAAACTTCATCCACTTGTGCGAGGGAGATTATCTTTGACAGAATACTCCTTAACAAAGCAGGAAACAAGGCGTAGTTCAGACCGGTTAAATGTTTAGTCTACCGGCCCAGGCTCTATGCCATCACCCCCAAGAAGTTTGGCCATAACCTAGTAGGACTGCTGGATCTGCTGATGACTATGAGTAGGGGGCGGTGTGTGAGCGTGTGTATGTATAATGGTATACAATCTCTTTCATGTCTCTGCAGCTCAGTCTGATCTTCAAGGCGGGATTCGACGCAGCCTTCCTCTACGTCCTCTACTACATCTACCATGGCTATGACATGCCCCGCCTCTCAAAGTGCAACCTGGTGCCCTGCCCCAACGTAGTCGACTGCTACATCTCCCGGCCCACCGAGAAGAAGATCTTCACCCTGTTCATGGTGATCTCCTCCTGCTTGTGCGTGCTCATGTGCATCTGCGAGATGGTGTACCTCATCTTCAAGCGCATCCAGAAGCTAGTGGTGAAGAAGAGGGAGGTGGATAGCAGGATGTTCGCTGAACGCCACGAGATGAAGCCGCTGGCCCGGCCACGGTCGGACTTCAGGTCGAAGACGTCCATCCGGATGGACCCCACCAACACAGCGTCCATACAGAACTTGAGCAACACAAAACGGGAGGAGGCGGCCCCTGAGCAGAAGTGAAGAGGAGGACGAGGAAGGGAGGAAGGGGCCGCGAATGAGTCAGGGAGCTGCTGTGCAGCCATGAGGTTAACTTTGAGTAGACTCTGGAGAGTTTTTCAAAACAAACTCAGAAAACTCTTAAGATCTTCGAACCAAACTTTGCCCATTAATGTCATGCTAAATGATATAGAATACATGAAAAATTGAACACTGCACTAAAAGAAATGGAGGGGATAATAAAAGGGAATGAAATAGGAAAATATTATTTTAACCCTATCATTCATTGGAAAGGTTTGCTTGTTATCTGCAAACAAAAGGATTAGTTGTTTAAAAATGACTATTCTTGTAAATATAACTTTATATTTCGTTTCTATGTCTATACCAAGGTTATGTAACAAGTATATGCGATTGAATATTTTCTTAAAAGATACACACTGCCCCCTAACGAAGAAATAAGTTACAGCACAATAATAATTGTTTTATTTTATAATTGACAGCATATATATATATATATATATATATATATATATATATATATATATATATATATATATATATATTTGTATAGATTTATATTTACTCAAATAAAATCAATAGCCTAAGGATGAAGATCAGTTTCTTCTTATAATCAAATCATATTGTAGGCCTTGAGTGGAAAGTATAAGTGCTTTCATTCCGAAAAATTCTTGTTACTTTTCCTTTTCCTTCGACTGTGTAAAATGTATCATCAAAGTGATATTTTTAATATAAATATTCTCACAATTAATAAATTATTAAAGTGTTGAACTATGAGAATGCAGCGTAATTTCTGAAAAAAACAATGAACTATACTATACTGTCTCACCATAGGCCTCTATATCCTCCTCGGCACTGCTATAGGTGCTACCTCAGTACAACGTGAGAAAGTTAGGATTGATATGGAAAGGTTACATAAGAATAATAAACTATTCCGTCTTTGAAAGCAAAAGCAGAAAGAGTAATATGCAGAGAGACGAAAGAATGCGGACATTGAGGTTGAGTTCGCCTTCTGCCAATGACGATGAGTCATTGGTTCCGTCGTCATAGTTTTTTTACACTCAGCCGTCCAATCAGCAGCGGCGCGTGTGGGTGGGGCCGTGACGCATAGGGAAATAAACTCTTGATGTTGCTGTTGATCTGACCGTCAGTACAGATGCGGTACTGGACCGAGTAAAGTCTGTCCAACATGAGTTTCCATTACGGCCAGGTAAAGATTATTTCGTATTTGTAACTGGTATGAGAACTACAAAAAGATAATACTTTAAACGTCATTAGTTGAATCAACCGGCCAAACGTTGAGCCGCTATAAAACCCATGTTATTAAAGACACGAAAAAAGTTGAATGAACATGTTTTAGTAGGCGCTAACGCAGTCATATATCCGTTCATACCCATAGTAGTTGGGCATATATTTTTCTTTTGACTTCAAATGAAGTATTGTCGCGGCAACTTCCGTCCAAAATCCGAGTTTCTGACTCTGTTTGTTTAGACTGGTTTAGTTAAGACTGACGCACTCGGCCACGCCCACCGACGTACACGCTTCTGGGTACCTGGAATAGTTTATTAAACACTCAGTCCATTGATACACTAACGCAATATGTCGTTTTTCATCACGTGAGGTCATGTGCTCATTATGTATACGTGTTACATTCTTACTTTGGTCACATTTTTAGGGCTATCCAGTAGGGACTCATCCCCCGCCAGGGTCACACGGTGCACACTACGGAGCGGGAAGCGCTGGTCCAGCAGCCTCTCCCTATGGAGGAGCAGGAGGGGCACCTTACGCCGGATATGGAGCCCCCGCCCAGGGGGTCCCTTATGGGCAAGGGCCGCGCGGTCCCAGTGCGCCGTACGCTGGAGGGCACCCCCAGGGAGGACACCCCCAGGGAGGACACCCCCAGGGAGGGCACCCCCACGCTGGGCACCCCCACACTGGGCACCCCCAGGGTGGGCCATACGGAGGCTATGGAGCTCAGCCCCAAGGAGGATCCTACGGACACCAGGGTCCCGCAGGTACGCTGTGCTCCCACTTTTAATTGGAGGGGGTATACAGGCAGACTGGCAGACAGACAGACAGACAGACAGACAGACAGACAGACAGACAGACGTGAGATGGAATAAACTCTATTCAATCACTCACTATATGAAGGGACTGCAGATCCGGTTCTCTATCTCTGTCTGTGTGTGTCAAGAGGCAGGATGATGGATGGAGAGTGACTCACCTCCTCTCCACCATGGCACATACAGTGAGTCGTGTCCGGAAGACAGGGTTCAGTCTGTGCTGCGCGCATCTCCTCCTTCTCCAGCCGACACTGCCAGAGTGATGACTACTGTGTGTGTGTGTGTGTGTGTGTGTGTGTGTGTGTGTGTGTGTGTGTGTGTGTGTGTGTGTGTGTGTGTGTGTGTGTGTGTGTGTGTGTGTGTGTGTGTGTGTGTGATCAGTCGGTCTCCACCTGCTAAGGCTGAGTCACAGCCTGATAGTCCATGTCGCGATTAGTCCCCACAGGGACAGAATCCATCAGCTCTCTGGCCTGTGAAGTGATCTCCCTGTCTGTGTCTGTCTGTCTATGTCTCTCTCTCTCTCTCTCTCTCTCTCTCTCTCTCTCTCTCTCTTTCTCTTTCTCTTTCTCTTTCTTTCTTTCTCTCATCTTTTTTTCAATTTATTATTTCACATATTCTCTTGCTCTTGAGCGTCCTTACTCCTTCCTTCCAGCAGAGCAAACTTCATGTTTAGAAATGTGACCTTGCAGATCTTAAAAATATTAATGGGCCAATCTGTAGAAGGATTGCATACTTAAGTTGGAACCGTTCGGGAGAGAAGTTTGAATAGTGCAAATGATTGATTTAGCCTCAAACCTAAATGTGTATGACAGCAGCCCATATCTTAGCCTAAGCCTTTAGGGTTTATTTATTTGTTGTTTTCAATTTCCAGTAAGATGTGGCATCAAAGAGACTAGAAGGTTTGCACACTCATCCGAAGTGTATTATTTATGAATTATTTATTAAGGACAACATGATGTGAAATGTTGTTTCAATTGGTCACATAAGGACACTTAGTGCTGTTTTTATCATTTTTTTAAAGGACGAACTGCAAGCTCTTTCGTCCAATTCAATAACACATTTGTTAAGACTATTCCCCTGAAACAGACGTAGATGAATAGGCCCATGGCCACAGTTGTATTCGATTTTACATTCTGTTTTTGTTGTTTTAAGTTATTACCGTGATAATGTAGGGATAAGAACGTCCGAGTCCCAGCTGAACCAACCGTCTTCGATCCTCAAGATCTGCATCCTTAAGCAAGATGCCTTACCTTGTCTGGTCTTAACGTTCACTTTATCTGAATTCACTGGATCCCTTACGGAAACACTTTTTAAAACACATTGAGAAATAGTTAAACATAAATTCTAATTAATTAATTTGGCGATCAGATGTGTGCAAAGCTTGATCCAGTTATTTAGAATCATTTTTAAACAAATGATTGCTTATTTTTGCCACAAGATGGTGCTGTAATGAAACATTCAATCTCCCTGAATAGTATTCCTTGGCAAAAGCTGAGCTCCCCTATGCTTGACTAATCCTTGATCATACCTACAATATCTGTATGACACAATATTCATAGTTTCACACACTCCACCAGCAAGATGTATCAAATCAAGCTTGGGATCACTGTAAAGTTTCATGACAATCCTTTATTTGTCCTACAAACTTCAGATTAACTTGGGCTCAGTGACAGTCTATTGTTGCTCTAAACCACATTAAAACAAGTCACAAGGCATCCTGTCGCTGTGCTGAATCCGTCCTCTGCGTTGCTGCTCCATAGTGTCTGTGGTAGGCGGCGGTGGACAACACGGATTTGCGCTTAAGGAAAGGGACTGCACATGCACAGGGGATTGTGCGGTTACTTTAACATTGTGATTTATTGTTAATTGTGATTATTAACAATGAAGCGCCATTTCACTGGTAAGTGTCCGATCACAGAAATCACAGTTTATTCTTGTCAGCAGAAACAAGCCGTTAGTTTGTTTTGAGAGACAATGCCCTCTGCAGTGTAGAAAACAAGATTTATGCGACTGACAGTTTTTGTTGGATGTCATGGCTCTTGGCATTATGTTTGATTTTCCACTCTAGTGATATGTGTTTGTGAGAATATGGGACACTAAACCACTGTTTCACACATCTATAGCTATACTTTGTTCACAAAAAGGGTCTAGTTTTAAACACATTGTTAAACATTGAGAGTGTTGCAAAACTAAAGAACATAGGAGTTATTTTGAATACGTTATAAAAACTCAAATAGCAACGCTTCTATTCCCTAAATAAAGAAAGCAACCTCTTTCACACAAAGCTTATGCTTTTCTTATTTAGGTCTTCTTTAGGCAACAATAGATGTATTATTTCTTGTGATCAGCTTTAGGGTATAAACCGGCAGAAAGCTTCAGACAGTTTGTGCTTGCATGGGTGTGTTGGTGGGTCTTATCCCCTAAGAAATAACTATTTTTGTATCATTCAGAGTTCAACTTATAACTTATTATTTAACTTATTTTCCGTCAAAGTTTGCTCTTCTTGTTTTATCAACCCCGATAACAACTAATCAATAAAGGAATAGTTTAAATCTGTGGTTCCCAGTAGAGGAACCGATTAGGAAATTATTATTTAGAAAATATTTTTGACTCAAGGTCTTGATTTAAAATTCCTAGACTGGCCATAAAGCCTAAAGTCTAAAACCGTAAGTCTGAAGAAATCCTTCCCAAGACCCATCACTCAACTACCATCATATGTACGTCACACTCATCTCTCTCCTTTTCTCCTGCCCAGGCAACGTCCCACCTGGGGTGAGTCCCGAGGCCTTCCAGTGGTTCCAGACCGTGGACACGGACCACAGCGGCTCCATCACTCTGAAGGAGCTGAAACAGGCGCTGGTCAACTCCAACTGGTCTGCCTTCAATGACGAGACCTGCCTGATGATGATCAGTAAGTCACAGGCTGTTTTATAGGTGGGGTTGCCACTTAACCCCCTTGTTACCATTAATCTTAGCGGTCAATTATCTAGTCTAATAAAGAGGTCAAACATAATGGCAAAGGCACATCACAAGTTAACCAGTGCCAAAAGAATTCTGCATTTACATTGTCTGGCAAAGATTAAAGCAACCACACGTGCGTTTCTGAACACCATTAGTAAGGCCTTGGTATGTCTGTTCTTTGCAAATGACTCGGCCATGGGAATAATGATCAATTAGTTTATTCTTGCCTAATGACTAAAGCAAGATAAATATTCATTGCCTAATCGTGTCATCACTAGTGAGAACGGGGGTGTTGATGTTGGGAGTCGGCCACCCCCCCCCCCCCCCCCCACCGTACTGCAGACGTGACGTCGGCTGCTTTTCTTCCCTCCCGCATTTTACATGTATTCCTTCCCCGGCAGAATGATAAATTATGCTTGTTTATCTAAGCAAGCTCAAAGAAGAGTTCCCCCTCAAGGACAACCGTGATGAAAGTTGAGGAGAACAAAGGCAAGAGTGATGCAAGGACTATGAATGATGAACGCAATAAAGGCATTCTGTTATTTTCCATGTGGTCAACTCTCACAGCCACAGGAACTGGGTAGGGGGGAGAGAACGAAACAGAGTAGATGGATAAGGGATCCCCCCCCCCCCCCCCCCCCCCCGGCACCTGAAGAGAGGACGCGTTTTGGCCCCCAACCAGTTCAGAATTGTGATTATATATTTTTTTATATGTGAGACCACATCAGAGCCAAATTTCCTGTCAAAGTTGTTGAAGGACAATACAGTTTTGAAACACCAGGGGCCTATGGAGCCAGTCAGGCACTGAATCCAATGCCACAATCCCTGCGTTTCACACTGATAACCAGTGAAGGAGGCTATTCAGTTACTGCCATCCATTACCGCAATGAGAAGTGTGTGACTTGACTCACTTAGTGTGTGGGTGTTTTTTGTCCACAGACATGTTTGACAGGACACGAACGGGGCGCATGGACGTGTTTGGCTTCTCTTCGCTGTGGGGCTTCATGCAGCAGTGGAGGGGTCTCTTCCAGCAGTACGACCGAGACCGCTCTGGGACCATCAATGGCACCGAACTGCACCAAGGTGTTCTATATACATTGTCATCATCTTCTTACTATAGTTACACTTTTATCCGACTGGTAATCTGCCAGGACACTGATATTACCGGCAGATGTTAATAGGGTGAAAACTATTTGTTTTGAAGTAGATGCACTAAAGGTAAATCGGGTTCCAAACAGAGCTAGAAATGGGGTCATTGGTTAGTTTCGAACCACTGCCCAGGTTACTATAATATCAGCCTCTATTTGTATCCTCATCTTTATGTCTTTCTGTCTGCCTGTCTCTTTCATTCTCTTTCTTTCCTATCCGTCCCTCACTCCTTTCTCTCCCCTCGCCGTCTTTCATCTTCGCGTCCCCCTCCAGCCCTCGCCCAGATGGGCTACAACCTGAGTCCCCAGTTCACAGAGACCTTGGTGGGTCGCTACGCTGTGCGGGGTGGCCGGCCGGGCATCCAGCTGGACCGCTTCATCCAGGTGTGCACACAGCTGCAGAGCATGACCCAGGCCTTCAGGGAGAGGGACCAAGCAATGACAGGCAATGTCCGTCTCAGCTACGAGGACTTCCTCGCCGGGACCGTCCAAAGGCTTGTGTGAAAATCCCCCTCATGGTGATCCACATGCAGTAGGCTCGGTTACCTTTTGCTGTAGTATTGCCTCTATGCCAGTCCACATTACCCTGGCTGTGTTGCGAGGGTAATGTGGACTTGAAGTGAGTATTGATTGATTATACATTTGAGAAGACCAAAGCCCTTTCAGCATACGTTTTCATTACGCAAAGTGACAGAGATTGCAGTTTTTATATAAATGAAAATGGCTGGCGTTTCACTTTGTAAGTGTGTGAAAGCTCATATTTTAAAGAAACAATTGCTCAGGTTTCACAATTGTTGAGGAAGAGGGCCTTTGGTAATTGATGAAACTGCGTTAGAACTTTCCTTCTTATTAATTCCCTTATTTAGTTTGATTATTAATAATGAGTGAGAGCACTTCTGAAGGGCACTTCATATAACCAGGAGCACCTCTGATGTTGCTGATGATAAGGCGTTAGATGTTAAAGCTATTACTATAAATTGATCTATAGATCTGAATTATTCACATTTCCTTCAGGGCTGAAGCAGTGCAATATAGCTCGACTCATCCAAGAAGGGAGGACTTGAATGAAGAATATAGAATATTCTCAGATATAACTTCTTGTAATGATAAACATCATGAAATGGAGTGTATTTGTGATGGTGGAATTTTCCCAGTTCAAACAGAATATTAGCTCAAGCTAAAACAAAGCATACTTTTGACTTGACCTTGTTGAATAGTATGAAAGTAGAATATGAACACGGGGAAAAAGATTCACTGTATATGATTGAGTATAATGGCATTTTATTTTTTACGCATCTGAAAACGTACCAAATCAGATGATTTATTTTATACTATACCGATGCCAATCCTTCAACAGAACAACATTGACACTTTTGGTACACCAGGGATGACAGCAATAAGACCCAACGGTCGTCTCCTTCTCTAACATATCTGTGCAGATTCCATAGTACCTGGATTCTACTTTTAGGAGGTGTGTGATTCACTTTGTGAGCATATGTAAACGTGGCGGTCACTCCATCTTGCTGCTAGAGAGCATTTTCTTCCTGATTGAAGATACATGTACATACAAAAGACGCTTATTTCGCCAACATTGTTTCTGCGGGACCATTAGTATATCATCTATCTTAGATGTCTTCCAATGTTATATACCTTTGTGCCATTACGATTTACAACATCTATGGATGACTTTATTTGCTAATTATGGTGATAAGTGTTTTTTTATTAAATAAATGTATAAAAATACTTCATTGTATGTTTTTGATGCTCACTGTGTAAGGGTACACCTGTTATTTGTATTTGTAGCTGAAGATTTTTTTTTTGGCCTGATACAATTTTACAGTTGCAGTACTATACTTCCACTAATATGTATTGATTGTAATTGTTAGAATTCAACCCATTTGCTCTATACACATTTGCTATGGCTAAAAACAATATCAATTTATTATAGTGTACATAGTCATAACTGTAAACGTCAACAATTGAGGTAGAGCAAAGTTCGGATAAAGTTGTTTGAAATTAATTATCTTCGGCGCACTAAACTGTTCGACCGCTAGATGTCAATAAAGTATAAAGAAAAGCTGTTTCAGATAGCAAACCATTGGTTAGCGTCATGATGTATACAGCCAATGAAATGGATCAGAAAGGAGCTCCACAGCCACCAGCGGAAGTAACGCTGTATCTTGTGTAACGTGTTGAAGGTGAGTTAACAATAAAACAACAACGTTATTGGTTAAATACATTATTATACCAAATTCGTGTTACATGTCCTTGGCGTTTCCGTTGTCAATACAGATATTAAGTAACATTACAGGCATTTGGAGAGCTTTAGCTTGACCAGATGACATTTAGCTGCTCTATATTACTAACGTTATGTATATAATTTAACCTGCAATCTAGTCTGGCAAACCATCTAAATTACTGTTCTCGTTACATGTTCTCATACAAAACGCTGTCTACAGGTACTAGCAAATGTTCATGACCCTGAGTTGTCATTCATTTGAATGACCAGTGTTGTCTAGTAGGCCTAAGACAGTATTTGGGTGTCATACTATGGCGCAGGGCTAATTACATCGCAGTTGCGTGTTTTATCCACATGTGTAAAGTAGTTGCTGCAGTTGAGACGCTTTGCATCCAGCCAGTGCAGACTGACAAGTGGTCTACCTCGAAGGAACTCGATATCTGCTCTGTATTTAAAGAACATATACATTCGCTGGACTGTATGATTCATATAATTCTCAGTCACCATTAGGTGTGTATGAATATAGACCTACTTGGTTCAATGGTTGGTTATAGGAGCAGGTGCATTTTTTTTTCACCGCAAGCTAATGGATGAATTAAATCAATACTGTTCATATTTTGGGACAAAAACACAATCTCCGTCGAATATGACGTCAAATTTAGAAAACAATTAAATCCACTCCAGTTTGTTCATGAATAAGCTCAAACAGCCCTGTGCAATATATAGAGCGATATAATTCAATATCAATATCACCCATCCAGCTATAGTCTCCGCCATCTGGACGAGCACAGTACAAGCATCATGTGGCCATTGGTGTGGATGAGCATGCGGACCTACGCCCCCTACGTCACTTTCCCCGTGGCGCTGGTGGTGGGCACTGTGGGATACCAGCTGGAGTGGTTCATTCGGGGGACGCCTAAGCCCCGGGAGCAGAAGAGCATCCTTGAGTTGCGGGAGGAGAGGAAGCTGGAGGAGCAGGAGGGCACAGACGGTACCCAGGTCCTGAGCCTAAAAGACAAGCTGGAATTTGCGCCGAGAGCGGCCTTGAACAGGAACCGACCCCAGGAAAGCTAGGCCCTGTGTCAAAGGCTTCGGAGTGATCTGGGGCCGTCGGGCTGAACTATGGCACCGGTATGACTGGCTCCCTCCTCGGAGAGATGGAAGCAAATGAGCCAAATTCTAAGTCAATCCACCATGAGCATTAGCATGGCCCTGACATCGCTGTATTTGTGACCTTGTGGACAAGGTAAAACAAGAGGATCTGTTTGAGGAAGTGTTTATTTTAATCACCCCCTCTCCCTAGACTCTTACTTGTTTACTCCGCCAAACCATAACTATAACCTCTGTAATCACATTCACAGCACAACTCTATTAAACTGGAAATTACATTGTTTTTCCTCCAGGCATTCGAACTTGTGACTTCTTGTCATGTTTTCATTAAATGGCGTGTTCATTTGCCCCCTCTGATAACACCACAAGACTGCAAAGAAGCTTTCTGGCTCTCTGCATCTTGTCCTCTGTGATCTGTGTGCTGGGTTTTAAGAAAGTATTGTGGGATGGTGGATGTTTGGAGCCATGTGTAAAATCGAATTGGTTTGGGCTATTAGTCCATTTCATGTTGGGATACAAGGTTAAACAAAGTCTGTTTCCATTTGGTTCCTTTGGGCCGGTATTCGTGCATAACTTTGTTAGGCTTTCATTTTAGAAAGTCTGGACAGATTGTACTAACAATGGGAACAAGTAATTGGCTATTGAAATCTACACAAATGTATATTTAATCCAAACTTTTAGCAAATGTTTTATCTTTTTCATTAATTAAATAAAATAAATGACGAGTGGAATTACAGTGTTGCATTTCATGATTTGTCCATACTTAATCATTGCAGGGTAGGACCATGATATGAGAGTAAGATCTATTCATGCAACAAGACAATAAGACAGTTTTGTAAATGAAGTATCTAAGACGAGCAATGTGCCATTTCTGATTCTAGATGTGCAAGAAGAACCATTTGTGTTTCTGGTTCTCAGAAGAATAGTTTCTTAGTGTTTATGGTGCTCAGAATAACCCTTTGTGTTTCTGGTTCTCAGAACAGTTTCTTTGTGTTTCTGGTGCACAGAATAACCCTTTCTTTCTGTTTTGTTGATCTAATGGCTACCACCTTATACGCACATTGCAAAATTCACGCATACTTCCAGACAGACAAATGCAAAACAGTTGTCCGGTCGACACTTCATGCTCCAGTCCTGCAGCCTTTCCTGAGTTGGGGAGGATTGGATGATAACCTTTCCTGTGTGCCAGGGAAAGTCATGCTATGTTACCCTACCAGTGTTCACGGTTAACTTTTTTTCTAGCTTGTGCGTTCTGGACAAACTACAGCCATCAGCTAGCCATCTCATCCCCTCCCTGTCCCGTCTGTACACAGACTTACACGTAGTCTGCTATCAGAGGAACGCTGTGCTCCACTCCAGTAGCCTGGGCTGTTTATGTTCTGCATGGTAATTATTGCCAGCTGGGTAGAAAGTTTCCATAAGTAACAGACTATCTAGCTATTAAGAAGGAATTAGGTGGTAGGCCTATATCAGCAGTGTGTTTGTGTGTGTGTGTGTGTGTGTGGGGTGGGTGTTTTTGTTAGTGAACACGCACCAAAGGCCCCTGACTTCAGTTGTCGCTACTTTAAAAGTCGAATGACAGGTAGGCCCCTAGAACAATGCTCGGCCCCCTCAGGTTTGGATGGCCCTGTGGGAACCCAACTTTGATCCTTGGGAAAGGGAGGTGAGTGGGTGTGGGGGGGACTTCAGCGTGAACAACATCTCCATTGTTCTCTGTATGATAGGATAATGGGCGCGGAAGATGCTGGCTCCAACCTTTTTTCTTTGGTGGTGGCTCCAGCCAGCATCCTGCAGCATGAGGGGGCCTGACCACGATACCCTCAGCCCCCTGAACAATACAAGCCGTCTGCCTACTCTGGGAGGCTCACTGCATTCCCGGAGTTACAAACACACCCAAACACAGTCCACCAACACAGGTACTGCAGCACAGGGGAAGCAACAAATCAAAACTCAAGATGGGAAGAGAATCCAAACATAAAATGCATGTATATCCCCCCCCCATGTAAGTGAGTAGTTAAGTGAAGCATTGTTAAAAAGGATTCTTGTTTATGGTTGCAGGTCCAAGCAGCACTGCTAGCACTTCATCCTCATAAACCTGCGTTGCGTATAATGGATACAACAGCAATATAAACACACAAACACACCCGTCTCCATTCCACACACATCTCTTTATGCCAGGGCTGGCACCAGGCCTGCTTTGGCACGGCGCCTGCACCACAGGTCTCGTTGAGCATTGGTCTTTGGTCAAAATGGCGCTGGCATGAAGTCAGCCTGGGCCTAATGGGGAGCCAACCAAAACAATACCACAATGCCCACGGCTGCCCCATTGTCAGGTCTAAAGTGCAGGGACTGATCCCGGGGAGAAACAATGCAGGGACCGGATTCAGAAGGGGACCCATTTCCGGTTCTGCCGTCTAAATTTACACCGTCGTGGGGTAGCGTGTGCCTGACCTGGGTGGGGGAATGCGATATTGTTATGGGAACATAATAGGTCGTGTGCTGTGACTTTAAATGTAATTATAGTTCTCCTTGTTTTCTTTCTTTGTAACGGCAAAGCCGAATGTTTATTTTTTTCGTGCCAAATTCCCTCTTAATACTAATTAGAAAATCTCATTGTGTGTGTGTGTGTGTGTGTGTGTGTGTGTGTGTGTGTGTGTGTGTGTGTGTGTGTGTGTGTGTGTGTGTGTGTGTGTGTGTGTGTGTGTGTGGGGATGTTCAGCTGTGCCATTGGGATGCACATTGGTCTTCTGCAAGACTCTGGCTTTCCGCAAACAACGGGACTACAAAGCAAGACTACTTTGGCCCCGCATGCAGAAACTGGCACACAGCTGGTTTTCATAAGAACCTCCCGAGCCTAAGCCCTGGCACGGCTGCACACTTCCCCGCAGAGGGGTTGAGTTGGGTTGTTTCTGGGCATGTCAAGCCTGGAGGACCCACCAGGCCCCAGCCCCCACCTCCACTGATGCAGTTGGCTCGGGCCCCTCCAGATGATTTCACAAGGGTTTGTGATGTAATCACATATGCGTTATGTGCTCATTCAAGCGGCTTTATGTGTGAGCGTGTGCTACAACGGTGACTGTTGTCACACCGGGTCAGCTCCGACAATGACAGGAAATGCAGTGACAATGCCGGCTGATTCCCAGAGGCCGGGCGTGCGACCTGGGGGAGAATCAGCCATAACACATCAGTTCTCTCTCTCTCTTTGTTTCTCTTTCTCTTTCTCGCTCATTCTCTTTCACGCTCTCTCTTTCTCTTGCTCATTTTCTTTCTCTTTCACTCTCTCTCTCTCTCTCTCTCTCTCTCTCTCTTCCTCCTACTCATTTGATCTGCCATTGTACACCAAAAAACTAAACCTCCCTTATCCAGCACAAAGCAAAGAAGTTAACAATGCAAACAAACGATGGAAGTGGTCTAGACATGGAGGAATACAATGCATGAGAGGAAGCTGTCACTTACGGTCCCCTCTGTCTTGAATGGAGTCACTCACCTCCTGATCGTAGTAGATTTAGTGTTTTACAGGATTTTCTCAGTTGGGTTTCATTGTGGTTCTTATTTACTCGACCAAATATATGTGATATCCTCCTACTCCTTGAGGAACAACTGTACAATTGAGGCTTATATGATTCCACGATAAGCTGGACTGTAACTTTTAATTTCGCTTCACCGTTACTTTTTATGACTCGACTTATTTATAACTCTGCTTGTGACGTGTGTCTGTGAGCCTCGCTCTGCAGGGGGGTAACAATTTGCTTGTGTTATTGGTTCAGAGGGAAAGGAACAGACCTGGAAACCAGGCTTCATAAGGAGAGAAAGCGGATGTAAAACGGATTGGCAGAGCGGACGGCCGGTCTGGACCACCCAGTGCAATCTGTTCCATGACCCTTCACACACACACATGCACACATGCACACGCACACACACACACACACACACACACACACACACACACACACACACACACATAAACTCAAATGGCAACACAAGCATATACATTCAGGCCAACATGCAATAAGACAAACGCCCATACAAATGCACACACACACACACACACATACAGAAATGCACACATGTACACACACACACACACACACACACACACACACACACACACACACACACACACACACACACACACACACACACACACACACACACACACACACACCTGGAATGAGATCAGCACACTGCCAGAGTTGTTTGAGAACAGGCTTTAAACAGGCCGCTTTGGCTGGCTCTATGCGGAACATTAGCTCAACAGTTTCAGCCAACTTACTGTTCAAACTAGAATCGTACAGTAAACCCTGGCCAAACAATGCACACTTTTGAAATAAGTTAACAATAACCATGATGGTTTTCGGTCAGCGTTTACCAATCCATAGAATGGATGGATAGAGAGCTTGCTTGAATGGATGGATAGAGAGCCCCCCCCCCCCCCCCCCCATAGCCATAGCAAGTATGAGTGAAGGCACACTCGTAGGCTTTGGTGGTTGGAAGATAACGGTTGCGCCAAAAATCCCCCCCTCCCCTTGCAAAGCTATGTGCATCCTTTATGATCTGTAATGAAAGTGAAAGATTTCTATTTCCTCTTTGGATCGAGCAGATGACTTACTCAGGGCTCTTCCTCAGACAAGCCTAGAGGTAGGATAAACTTTCTTTCTTTTTTAATATGTAGCCCTACAATCTAAGTTCAGATATAGGATGCTTTTTATGATGTTCTTTCACAGAAATAAGATCAAAATTCAACTGTTATCTGGTAGCTTGATTAAAACACCTCGATGTGTAGGCCTAGTCATAGCACAGCAGGCCTAGTGAAGGCTAAGCCCAGTTCAGACCAAAGATTCGCGACGCAACGACTTGCAACGAGACAGTTTTAGAACTTCGCAGGGGGAAAGTTGCAGCAGTGTGAACTGGTCGTCGCAAGGGGGCTGATGCCGTTGCAAGGAGTTGCAAGGAGTCGCCGAAGATTGAACATGTCAAATCGCCAGGTCCAGTTTTAGAACGCAACGATGTGGCTATTTCTCTTCAGCCAATCAGGACACAGCACAGAACAATTTAGGCTTGATAGGCCTACAAGTTGTAGATGCTAACGGTATTATCTTTGGTTCCAGAACAACGATTGTAGATAATGTTAGGCTTGAGCTGATTCATTGACATTATTTTAACGGGACCACCGTTACACGTTAGCCGTTGTTATGGTTACATGCTGCCAGTCAGACGTGCTCCCATTCCGACAGTCCTGTGCGCGTATGCAAATTAGCTATGTGCGCCAAACAGAAGAAGGGCCCTATCTTGCGCCCGGCGCAATTTACTTTCTACACCGACGCATGTGTCGTTGCTAGTTTGCACCCGGCGCAAAGCTGATTTTCCCCCGCAGCAACCAGGCACCACTACACTTGCATGTTAAATATTATGATGTCAAAGATTATTCATACGTGTGGAACTGCATAGAAATAGCGTCTGGATTGTGGAAACAATCCATAGGGCTTTTTTTTCCATAGGGCTGCATGAAATGAACATGAATGAAGTATAGTAGGCTATGCCATGCGTTAAAATAATAATAATAACAATAATACATTCGAGCAAAGTATATTGCAGGCTTCCAAAACAAAATCTAGTTTTAGGGTAGCTCCAGCGAATTACTACAATGCAGAAGTAGTGGAGAATGGCGAAACACAGCAACTCTAGCCTACTCTCAACCAAAATAAAAATAAAAATAATTGCAAACCTAAGTGAGGTTACTTTTTAGCAGGATGGAAGTGATGCTGATGCGGCTCTCAGCTGTGCCAGAGCGTTCACAATTGCTAGGGAGACCACCTGCCGTCGCCGCCCGGTGCAGCAGTGTGAACTGCCCCGTTTTTAGAACGTCTCAGCCCGTCTCGTCGCAAGGAGTCGCGAGTTGCAAGCAGTTGCGTCGCGAATCTTTGGTCTGAACTGATTTAAGATAAGATAATATTTAAATAGCCTAAAATGTGATTTGCTATTGGCGTGTTCGTGATTATTATGATAACCTCATTTTAATATTCAACCCTTTATGATTTTTGTTGTTAATTCCTAAGTTAGCTTGGAAAATTTGCATCAAGATGTCAACCGTGGTGAGTCTATGTCCAAACTGTTGAATGTCATTTGTATTGCTCTGCCTTAACTTATGACTGAAGGAGACTAAACAATATCTCTTATGTTTATTTAGGACCCACAGCCTGGGGACCTGATAGAAATCCCCAATTTTTTATTCCAACATTGGGCTGTATACATTGGAGACGGCCTCGTCGTTCACCTGACAGTACCAAATGGTAAGTAGGCCTAACAACACAAGACATTTCTTAAAATACGAACCAAACACAGGGCCTGCTGTCATATTCTCATATCTTAAACATATCCTACTTCAAGAAATCTTCATGTTATATTTTTGTTGAAGATGTGAATATGGGTCTGAAAGTGATAGAAATTCCCCAACTCTTTAATACATAACAAACATAGAAAAGACATTGTAATGCTTTAATTTCAGCATTGAGCGCCCCTCTCCTTTGTCTTATTTATACCATAAAGGATCCAGTGCAACAAGCAGCAGCAGCAGTGGTTGCAGCGGCGGGAAAGCTCTGGTGAAGAAGGAAAAACTGAAAGATGTTGCTCCAGGTAACAATTGGAAAGTCAACAATTTAATGGACGGCAAGTATCGACACCGGGACGCCAAGGTCATCGTGGAGGAAGCTCTCAAGCTGGTGGGCACCCAGCCACAGTTCTATCTCTTAGGAAGTAACTGCGAACACTTTGCTACAAACCTGCGCTACGGCATTGGTGAATCTCGACAGGTGAGCCTTCCTGGTGTGAAATGTGGGTACTGTGGTAACTACAGGGGAGGGCTACTATATTTATGAAATAGAGTATTTAATAAATATCTATCCTTCCTGTTATTGTGGACAACAGCATATATAATAGTATACACAGCATCACAATCAATTGTTTTGTGTGTGTGTGTGTGTGTGTGTGTGTTCTAGATAGATAATTTTAATAATCCTTTACAGGAAATTACAGTGTCACTGCAGTTAGTTTTGTGCATTGTAAAACCTTATAGCAGCTGGTATACGAGACTTCCTGTATCTCTCGGTTTTGCACATTGGTGCAATCAGACTCTGACTGAAGGTGCTACTTTTACATCTTCAGGGCGTGGAGTGGGGTTGGTCGTTATTGAACCCAGTTTGTTCAGCATTCCACCTGCTGGACCATTAATTGATCAGCCCCGACCACTGAGCCGGCCTCCCTAATCAACTTGTCCAGTGTGTTTTTGTCCGCTGTGCGGGCGCTTTCTCCCCAACAGGCCACAGAGGGGACAAGAGGGGACTCTGTGCAGGTTGACATCTCAGGTGTGATGGAGAGAGGGAGGGAAGGTGGAGAGGAAGCAGCAATGGTCAGCAGACCAGGTGGGGAGGCTGGGGTGGTGTGGGGCGGTCAAGTCTGTTGAAAAATCTGTTCAGATCATCAGCCAGACTCTGGTCGCCATCAGGCAGTGTACCGCCCTTCTGCTTCATGCCCGTGATCTTTCTCATTCTAGCCCATACCTGCTTCACTCTCCTCACCCTCAGTTCCTTTTGAAGTTCTTTGATTTTATTCCTGTCTGCCTTGCAGGTAATTCGTGTAGTGGAAGGAGTCATGCGCCCAGAACTAACTGTTGCCAAAACACTGGGTTGGTTGGGTTCCAAGGCCGGGAAAATGGTCGGCCTGTTCTAAAAATCTAAACCTAAAACACAATAGATAAGAGTATGTGATATTAACACAATTGAAACCAAATGTTTAATGACAAACTTGTAGTTCATGTTGTCAGTTTGTAATACATTATCTTGCAATGTGTTTATTACTTAATTAAAGGAATTAATACTCAGTCTTTGTAAATTTGTTCTGTTGTGCAACGGCAGGAGGAAGAGGGACATGCCGAATAAAGACTAGCTGTTACTTTATTGTATTATTTTATCGAACATTTGAGACTTAACACAGATTTAAAATCTCTCTTACTAGGGTCACCTGGCTGGTACGATATTGTAGCAATAGACCTGAAACCACACACACACACACACACGCACAGACAAGGACACACACACACACACACACACACACACACACACAGGGAGGGAATGAGAAATGATGGAGAGTAAAGTCTGATACAGCAGTCCTAATATGTTTGAGCAGAATTTCATGGAGGAGAAGTCAAAGTGCCTGAGCCGGAACCAAGGGGCGGAGTTACGCATGGTTTCCTGTTTCATTAGAGATATTCAACCAATAAGAAACATCTTCATTATGTGTTCATGTCTTCATCAAGAGCAGCCACACAATCAAATTTTGGAGAAAGAATCTAGCTGGTATGAAACAAAAGTCGTGAAAGATATGGTCACTCTCCTTTGTTTGAATGGTGTCCAACATTTCCATGTTTCCCTCCTGAAACCCGTCACCTCTAACACGTTGGCTTAGTATTGTTATTTTTTTTACATATTGTTATTAGCATTATTGATGATATTCGAATGTTTTGTTTGTTAAATTAGTTGACTTGAGTTGTCTCATCTTGAATATATCTTCTATTTATGCATGAGGCCTGTGTAGGACCAGTAATATTTGCAAACCGCCCCCCTTAAAAATAATGTTAATTTTCTTATGGTGGCACACTCTGGCCTACACTATCTGTTGCAAGAGACCGTTTACTAAATAAACTACTGTCCCTTAGACTAGTTACAAGGTGAGAGAATAGTTGTCCAATTTTCCTGTGTAAATGGGCTAAGGACTAAGGAATAGTTCACAACTCAAAATGCATAACTATGTAGTTGTTTATCCTTGGTCCACCACTAAGTGATGCAATTTGACATCAGCTGGTTCTTTCTTACACTTAACAAAACCTTGTTTATGTGAGAATCGCGTGAGGAAATACATCTTCTTTAGGAAATACATGTATCTAGTAGCAAAAAGTGTGTGTTAAACATTCAAGTTTCCCTTTCAGTACAATGGTTTTCTATAAGATAGGTAGCTAACTTTATTGCCATGTCAACACAGTTGGAATTTGTCTTAGTGCCACACAGGGTTAGGGTTATCATTCATGCTATTGCAACTTCCCATAAAGTGTTTGTGCAGTCTATAAAGTGCAGAATTCATTTAGTACAGGTTTACTCTAGCATTGAGGAGCCTAATAGCCCAAGTAACTAAGTAACTATATCTGGCCAACCATAAGCAGAATAATAATAATACATCTTATTGGTGTTGCACTTTTCCAGGTACTTAAAAACAAGCTGATCTCGTGATTTTGATTTTTTTTCCTATACTAAGAAAAATGTAATAACCACTTTATATTTAATCATCAAAAGGTTAGGAAGGGCATTTGTTTTGTTCACGTTATTGGTGTCAAAAGTACAAGAAATTGAATTGACCTAAATGTGCTGTAAACAACCAAAACATATTTATTGAAATAAATTATGATTGTGGCCTACACAGCCAAATAGGCACTCCCTTGAATCAACTCTTTTTTGTCAAAAAATTCCCAGTCCCTCTTGTTCTGAATGAAAATCACTAAGTAAGTGACCCCAATCCTGTAGAGTACCAATTGTGTAGCACAATATAGAACTATCCACAGAGATAGAAGGCAGAGAGGATTTTATCACCTGAGTAGCATAATGGAGTGGGTGTCCTGGGACTTATAAACAACAGACAGAGTGAGGAAGTGCTCCCAGTCGTATTCATTTACACTGGCATATAAATGATGCTGTTTTGTTTCGCTGCATCCAGAGCTGCTGTGCTGCTGATTTAAAATGAAAAGAAAAAACAACAACCATTAAATCAATGTGAGTTGTTTTGTTAGTTTTTGTTTTTTTCTGCTTATGTGGGCTGGCTTTAATGCTGGATGGCTCAGCCAGCCTTCCTGCTGTAATAATGTGTTTGTATCGCTTCCAAAGGTCCTTACCGTGATCGATTCCAGTCTTCAGTATGGTGACAGCATAGCCGGAAGATGGTCGGCGCAAGGCAAAATATTATGGATAGTGTCTCACCACAAGCAATCAAACACACACCACAATATCTAGAAAAGCGTGGTCATAAAAACGTCACTCAATATCGTATATATACAGTACGGTATACTCTTATGGAGTGCAATCCATGCAGCATAACAAAGAGAGGACTTTATCAAGTATCAGGTGTTGTAATAACACGTGCTGATAAGAAAAACATGACATCAGATGCAAAAAAAACATTGGATTACTCAATACTAACAAAAACATTTGGTCATCTTTACACCCCGAGCTAAATTGCCTGTAAACAAAACACTAAACATGTCGTTCTTTCCATAGCATTTAATTCATATTATTAAATAACCATTTCACATCAATATATTACCTTCCACTATTTCAACACTTCAAGGTACAATTCTGCGAAGCCTGTACCGCATTTAACAAGTTTGCGCAATTACTTGACATCATATACCTTCATTACAACCTCATTTACAACAATGTACATGCCTCCCGTTGTACTTCCCATTCTTCTCTAGTTTACAGCACAATATTTTTTTTCTGTTTTTCCCTTACCATCACCGAGTAAAATATGATGCTTACTGCCAAGGTCTCAGTTCTACATCTAGCTTCAATCTGAGCAACACTGTGTGTGTGTGTGTGTGTGTGTGCGTGTGTGCGTGCGTGCATGCGTGCGTGTGTGTTTTGGTTTGTATATGAATGTGAATGTGTGTGTTTGTGTGGGCCTGTGTCTGCGTGTGTTTGTGTGTGTGAGTGTGTGTAATTTTGCCTCGATTTGTGTGTATGTGTGTATTTTTGCATGTGTGGTGTATGTGTGTGCGTCACCACCCCCTTAGGGAATAGAGTGGGTCCCAGAGTCCGGCACATTCTACCACAGTCCAGTTGTCCAAGTGGAGCAGAGCCATGTCCGGAGAGTAAAGGGGAGGAGGAAAGACTGTTAGGATCATAAAGAGCAGAGACCGAGACTGCACAGTCCACCCCATGCTCTATGTTTCTCTCAGTGTACGGTTACGGACTCCCTGAGAGGGTGCTACAAGGGACTGACTCAATCAGAGGCCTCAGTGGAATCCTGTATAAAATCACCATCATTCGGCCTACATGTCCCCCCCCTGGCCCCTCCAACACCGCCCATAGGCAGCCCCACACCCCTGCCACGCTTTGATTCTAAGCCATTAAGCGAGAAACTGAAGAGATCTCATGACTGCGATCTCCTCTCATGCTCATATTCTTCGCCAAGCATCAGTTCCCCCCTCCCACCCCCCTCTGCCCCACCCCCTCCCGCCATCCTCCTCGCCTCCAGGGGAAGCGTTTTCAAAATGGTTGTCGTTTTTTTTTTTTTTAACTGCTCAGTTTATCTGTTGAAGGCTCTGCTTTAAAGTCTCTGAATGTTCTGGGCCCTGGAGAGGAGAGGGTGGGGGTGGGGGGGGCTTTCTCTGTGACACAGCCCTTCTGTTTGTTTTGAACATTTGACGTTAGCGTGCGCGTGTGTGTGGGTGTGTGTGTGTGTGTGTATGTGTGTGTGAAAAAAGCTGATGGGTCACTGAACAGAGATTTCTTTCTCCTTTTTTCATCTATCGCCACATCACACTCACAGATGTGTAAATATATATATATGAGGTATAAAAAAAGATGTCCATGGACTTAATTGGCCTCCAGATGGATACCAGCGTCATACATAGTGTTTCAGCTTGGAATGGCCTTTGTGGTTGTCTTTCCTGTGTTTCCCGTTGCCGTGGATGTGCTTCTTCACGTGGGCCCTGGGGGAATGTGTGCTGCGCATCCCACCCAGGCAGTTCAGATAGCTGGGCGGGATGTCGCTCTCGCCGTCCCCCCCTCCCCCGCCGGCCCCCCAGTTCACCTCGGACCTCAGGGTGTCCACCAACACGTAGCTCCTGGGGGGCTCGGGGTGGCCCTCTCCGGGGACACCGGCGGCGGGGCGATACGAAGGGGCTTCCTGCGCCGGGAGTGTGATCGGGGCGTGGTCCGCCCCTGGCCGCTGTCGCCGCGGCGACGACGACGACGACGATGGCGACGGCGAGGCGGTAGCCCGGCGGTAGCGCTTCTCCAGCCGCTGGGAGACGGCCAGCTGGAGGAGGTGGAGGAGCTCCGCCAGGTTGAGGAGCAGGGAGAGGCCGGCGATGGCCTGCGTGTAGATGGTGAAGATGGTCTTCTCGGTGGGACGGGACACGAAGCAGTCCACCGTGTGGGGGCAGGGGAGCCCCACGCACTCGTAGAGCGCGGCGACGACAAAGCCGTCGTACAGCGCCCACAGGCCGGCCATGAAGCCCGCCTCCAGGAGCACGGTGACGGCGACGCTGACGGTGTACGCCCCCAGCAGCCGCCCCCTCAGCTTCGGAGACTCCGGCGCCTCCTGGGCCGACTTGCCGGCGTTCCCCCGCGCGCCCACGTTCTCGTCCCCCTCTTCCCGGATGACCTCCAGTCCCTTCCCGTTCCTGGCCGCCCTCGCCCCGGAGGACGCCTCCGTCGCGCGGCTCCGGCCCCCCTGATGCTCCGCCCCCTCACCCTCCTCCTCCTCCGCCTTCTCCTCCTCCTCCGCCTCCTCCTCCTCCTCGGACTTGTCCTTGGCCGTGCGCACCGCCACGTAGCCAAAGTAGAAGATGGAGGGCGTGGAGACGAAGATGACCTGCAGCACGAAGTAGCGGAAGTGGGAGATGGGGAAGGCGCGGTCGTAGCACACAGACTCGCAGCCGGGCTGCTGCGTGTTGCACACAAAGTTGCACTGCTCGTCGTCCCAGGCCGACTCGGCGGCCACGGCCAGCACCAGCATGCGGAACAGGAGCAGCACGGTGAGCC
This sequence comes from Micromesistius poutassou, assembly GCF_964030765.1. NCBI lineage: Eukaryota > Metazoa > Chordata > Actinopteri > Gadiformes > Gadidae > Micromesistius > Micromesistius poutassou. The sequence goes on along the minus strand of NC_140290.1, from coordinate 10,942,025 downwards.
AGACGCGGCCCACGCGCGTCGAGTGCTCCTGGCCCTCCTCCAGCAGGTGCTCCAGGAAGGACCAGTCGGCCCGGGACATGGTAGCCCCCCCCCACCACCGCCCGCCGCTAGTCTGGTAGGGACCTGGGTTGGGGGGAGGGTGGGGTGGGGTTGGGGGTGAAGAGGGGGTGGAGGAGAAGAATGGGGGAGGGAAAAGGGGGGATGAGAGGGGTGGATGGTGTGGGGGGGGGAGGGGGGGGGTCAAAGGATGAGACTAGGGGGAAGAGAGAGAGAGGGGGGGGGGAGAGAGAGAGAGAGAGAGAGAGAGAGAGAGAGAGAGGAAATGGTAGTTTGGTAAAGGGAGATAGAGGTGACAGAGGAAGGGTTAGATAAGATTTAAAAAAATACATACATACACAAGATAAAGCAGCCCTTTTCCTTGCGAGACAAAACAACTTGAAGCTAAAACGATTCATAGAAACTCAAGGATTTGAGTTTCTCCTTAATGTGGCTCCAATAGTATGTCTGTTTTTCTTTACTATTCTGGAACAGAAACAGCTCCTCTTATTTATTATTCCATGACCTCACAGCAACATCACACTTGCACAAGCCTCCTCTAAACAAAGTAACTGTGTGTGTGTGTGTGTGTGTGTGTGTGTGTGTGTGTGTGTGTGTGTGTGTGTGTGTGTGTGTGTGTGTGTGTGTGTGTATGTGTGTGTGTGTGCTACCATGTGATGAAGCCATAAAAAGATCACAGAAATGAAAAGAATAGTGTACTTTTTAAAAGTCTATTATTTAATGTTTAAATACATTACTAATATGTATCTGCTATAATAAATGTCTCTGACATAAATCTATTAGCTGGATAAATCCATCAAAGATGTCCCTGGAAATGTCTGTTATTTTGCTCATACAAACATTGTCTCGTTGTTGAATCACACACTATAATATATACTATATATTTTCACACACACACACACACACACACACACACACACACACACACACACACACACACAATATATACATACACACACACACACACATAAATATCATATATACACATAAACTCTCATGGCTACATGAACCTCTGCATACAACACCCTGGAGACTTGTATAGATAGTGTATTTACTTTGGCTTTGTTCTGTGTTTGTCAGTTATTAGTTTTCGTCTTCTGTGAAGAAGACAAAGAATATAACTCAATTGGACTGAATACACCAGCCCTTACCTGTAAACTCAACGATTTGATGTGATCGAAATACAAAAAAAATCTGAAAGATCTGTCGGAGACTCGGTTTATAAGGATACTGTGTGTTATATAAAGTTTGACACGGTATGTAAGAGATGTAATTAGTGATGCTGGGCTGTGCGCTCTTACCTGTCTTCTTCTAAAAGCCCGGTTAGTCTCGTTGTTCGCGTAGTCTGTACGGTAGGTCTACAGCGTGGGATGTGAGTGTAGACTAGGTCCCGTCTTCATAGCGGCGGTCTGACAGAGGCCAACTCTGTTTGCAATCTTCGAGGAGCGCTGTAATCGGAAAAAGTAGGGGGAACTTTCCCATGGCCCTCCCTCGGGATCCCAGTTTAGGAAACGAGCTGGAGGAACCTAAAATAGCTGCTATTCGTCCAGCCTTCCTCAAGTGTAAAGATCGCTTTGATTGTGTTTAATTGTGTAAAACGGGTTTTGTTTTTGACGTGTTATGTTTTCTATTGTTTATTATTTTTTAAGATTTGTAATGGTGTGCAATTTAACGTGAAGAGCATATCCACTGGGGATGTGAATGGCTTTTAAGTAATGAGGGATGGGAACGTAAGCCTACTTGTTAGATAAACGCATTAAAGAACGCGTGATTTTTTTTTCCGTTATCCTCTTGTAGCCTATTTATTTATTTTATTCTGGATTATTTCAGTAGGTTTGTTTGGCACGTATGCAATAAAAAAAGGACCCCACGCAAAATCCTGTAATTTCCCGTTATTCCACGCAACGGCGCCAGTCGCCCTTTAATTACTCCAGCCGTGTGACGTCAGGCCGATCGATGAGTCCTGATCGCCAGTGAGATAGCTTATAATAATACGTATCATTGTTTGAGTTCCACGTCGATCGAGGAAATCTATTACCACTAAGTACACTCAGATTCGTTTCATATTTCATACGTTTAGTATTGAATCGTTGATATAGTTTTGTTTTGAGTAGTAGGCTAGTAAAACATTGGATTCTGATGCCTCAGCAATGGTCCACACAATTTTCCTCCCTGCTCTAAGCTTTAATACACGGATTAGGCCTATCATACACAACCACTGTCCTCGCTCCTCGCCTTGGTCTAGTCAGGGAATGAAACGGCAGTGATCCCCTCTGACGCTTGTATCTTTCGGTTGGCAGTTACATCCACGGATGAACAGTCTACTAGGCCTCCGCCGTGTCCTGCTTTACCCCAACCGGATCAACACGTGTTGGTCAACATTGAGTTTACCCATTTTTCACATAGGTGTCATCCTAGGATAAACACAGCTGTCGCTCATAACACTAATGAGGGGTCTGCTTCTTTATATGGGCTCGGGAAGTACACTACACTAGTGAAGCTAAGACACTTTGACCATTGCTGATGCATTGTCACACATAAATGAAGCACCTAGCCAATGTTGGCCTACTGTTAGGGGCTGCTCTGTCCTGCTCTGTGAAAAAGGTTAATTTACTTCAATCGTCACATGATCAACTTACATAACCCTATCTTCAACTAGACATTTAGGTCTTGAATCAATATTGTTACTGCATTGTTGCAATGACGTATGCTTCAATGATCTGTTTATTGTTTTGTTTTTTTAAATAGGGCCTCATTGTGTTGTCTCTCTGTATGTTTGCATTGTGTTCAGGGAACAATTGGACGGCAACAGAGGCGCTGAGCTGAACAGCTGGAGAACGCAACGCTGACACATTGGCGACGGGTATTTAAATAAAACACTTGGTGAGGCCTAATTAAAGAGATTGATGAAGGGCTGGACTGTGATTGGCTGAGGGACGGGGATGCATCATCTAACTGTCTGGGTTTATTATCACTGCGTGTGATAAGCATCTGCTAACAAAATTGCTGCATCATGAATGGAGAAACGCACTGGATTGAGCATTGATGTGTGCCATCAAATCAAACCGTCTTTTCATGGCTTGTGGTGGCCAAGCATTCACGGCCATCGCTCTTGGATCCTTCCATATCAGCTCTTTCTGTTTTTGCGAAAAGCAGAATTCACCAAGTGTTGGATTGTTCAGACGTTGGTGCCATTTAGTGTTAAGCAGAAACATGGTAGGAAGTAAAACTGCAACATGCACATGCTGGTGGATCCACAGTCCTGCATAATGTTATCTATCTAGCTATCGATGAATCTATCCAACTACTGTCTGTGTGTCTGTCAGTGTTTACATCTATATAAAATGTAAATCTGTCTATCCGTCTATCTCTATATCTTTATATCTATATGTTCAAGCTTTTGTCATAACTCACTCCAATAGAAAGAGCAGAGTTAATTCAATTCAACAACAACATTTCAATACAAATTCCCGGTTTCCCCCCAGCGGCCCCCTAAGGCTGTCCTGGTCTCCCCTGGTCTGTGGTGGTGTTGTTAGGTCAATCATCTCCTCTGTCCCCATCCCCTTCCCGGGTGTCTCTCCGGGCCCCTCCTTACACCAGGGGGACCCGCTCCCTGACAGTCGGTATCGATCCGGGGCCGGGGCCTGTGCAGGGCAGCAGAGAATGCCACAAATGCGTCCATTCATTGGGAGGCCAATGACAGCTTTATTAGAGGAGGAGGACAAGGCAGATCCCCAGTGCTTCCCCCGCATCAGAGGAAAAGCCCCAGAAGGATTGGAGGGATAGACCTGGGCACTAAGCTTTATTTTTTCAAGATCTATCGAAGAGGGGATCAATGTGTTTGTACAGCAGCACAGCCGCAGCTAGTGTTTGGATGCAGAGAGATAGTGAGAGAGAGAGAGAGAGAGAGAGAGAGAGAGAGAGAGAGAGAGAGAGAGAGAGAGAGAGAGAGAGAGAGAGAGAGAGAGAGAGAGAGAGAGAGAGAGAGAGACATAGAAGGAGGGAGAGAGAGAGTGAGAGAGACAGAGAAGACAGAGAGAGAGAGAGATGGAGAAGATATATATATAGAGAGAGAGAGAGAGAGAGAGAGAGAGAGAGAGAGATGGAGAAGACAGAGAGATGGTGAGAAAGAGAGCGAGAGATAGTGAGAGAGAGCAAGAGGGAGAGGGGGAAAGAGAGAGGTGACTATCATCTACAACGGTCCTGGTGATTTACATTTCACAGAAAGCTCAGAATAAGGTGTCCTTCATGGCGCCCCACAAGCAGAGTATAAATAGACATGAAGGTAACTAGAAATAATATCTCGTATGACTTGACACCAGATGGGATCTTACCAGCGGCCATGTTACAAACGGTCACTATTCTTCCATCTCATCAAACACACTTGAGCCTGTGTCTCAGTTCAGTTTCAAAACTCTTATTTTTTCTTTTTTACTCACTAGCTGGAAATCAACGCCGCAATCAATTCACTCCCCACTCCATCAACAGTTATCCAACGTCAGGGCGCGTCAAGAGTGCAGTTTCTTATGCTATCTCATCATTTATCAGATGTTTTCATCCAACGCGTCACAGTGATTTTGCTCCATGTCAACGAGCAGGTAGGTGATTGGCATCTTGCTCAAGGATGCCTACACAGGCATACTGCAAACATTGGGATTCAAACCCTTAACAATATCCTTTCTTCACACAATGTATTAACATTATTATCCCCGTGATGGATGTATGTTAGTAGAGCCAGCATATCTAAATCACAGACCCACATTATCAAGTCTGTGTTTAGTGCTGGGTCCTTCGTTACCTCCCAAAACGACTTGATTTGATGTGCTGTGAAATCCACCAAGGCACATATATGTGTGGCAGGTGGCACAAGGCCAAGATGTAAATTACATCTGTGATGAATGATGCATAGTGCTGGAGCCGGGGTGGGGTGATGGGAGATGGGAGGGGGAGGAGGGCGACGACGACATGTTGCATTGCTGCCTGGCATTCACATCCATTGCTGCTGAACTTTTGTTTACACGTCGATCCAAGGGTCGGCCCAAGGCTTAACACATTTTCAAAGCAATTTAGCAAAAGAGTGATGGTGGAGGCAATTAGTTTTTTTTTTCTTTTTAGGAATTAAGAAAAACTCCATACCTTGGCCACCAGGGGCGTGACTGGCGTGTTTGTGATGATGCTCAGTGAAGTGCTATTGGGGGTAACTAGGAGTCATTCGCTCCGCCAGAATGTCAGCACCACTTACTCGGGGTTCATTCGATGCAATTGATTCGAAAGTGTCAAGCACATGGCCAAAAACTCATACACAGACACGTGACAGGAAAACAGACACGAAGAAGTCCGATAATACCCGTGACGAACACGTGATGCACTGGTTTCACACGCGCCTCTCTGCAGCGCCACAGTGACGCTGACCGTGGTGCTGAAACCCCAGACCGGGCTCCACTGTGCGAGGCTTTCCTCTTGCTATGTTCTAGATTGAGTCATGGTTTGTTGTGTTGTTAATGACGGTGGGTTGTGGTTGCAATGAGTGAGATAATGATTTAAAAATGTTGTAGAAACTAATTTATACAACTTATAGCCTGTAAACGAACAAATATATATTTTTAGCTTGAACCCACTAATTCTGTGTGTGTGTGTGTGTGTGTGTGTGTGTGTGTGTGTGCGTGCTTGTGTGCGTGTGCTTGTGTGTGTGTGTGTGTGTGTGTGTGTGTGTGTGTGTGTGTGTGTGTGTGTGTGTGTGTGTGTGCGTGCGTGCGTGCGTGCGTGCGTGCGTGCGTGCGTGTGTGTGTGTGTGTGTGTGTGATAACCCGGTTGCTGTTCAAAGTATTTTCCTTGCTGTCTGATTGCGCTCTGACTTCTCATGGGTCGCGACGTCTCTGTGGGCGAAGTGGCGCTGAATTAATTTACGCGGCATCTGAGAAATTAACACCAAAGGCTTCGTGGCTCCTGTTAAAGTGACGTGCTGCTTAACTGCTCCCGTCAGGGCACGAGGGATAAAACCACCGAGGCCTCTTTCGGATGCGTGAACTCACTTCTACTCAGGGCTGCGGCGTGCAGCGTGACTCTGATAAAGGAGTGACTGCACCTGCAAGGTGATGATGAATCACATGAGTGTGTATCTATTTTTTGTAAATCAGCATCGACTATCCAAGACGATCTGCATAGCCCAAATTAAAAAAACAGTCCTGCAGATAATTGTATCCATAATTTCCAATCATAACGGAAAACACAATAAAGAAACGACCCCCGAGCTATCAAATTGAATGTACTGTTCTTACCTTCGCTCTACCCCCCCCCCCCCCCCCTCTCTCTTTCTCTCTCTCTCTCTGGGTCTCTCTCTCTTTCTCTTTGTCTCTCTCTGTTTCTCTCTCTCGTGCAGGAGAAGTGCACGAAATGCCTTTCGCTCCACTGTGCTCTGACCCATTTACAGCCTAAGTTAAACGCTCTATTTGATGGCGTATCCAGGGGTGGGAGCCGCGTTTAAATGTGCAGCTCGATTACATCACTGAAAGGAAGGGCATTGCCGCTACAAACACACTTTTTTTTTTGTAGAGATAACGGATATAGTCTGAGTTTTTTTCTCCTACAACCATCAATGACACGTTGTTGGTTAAAGCCCATTAAGCTTTTCAATTAAAACGATATAACCCTTCCAAATATACTGTTTATGTTATAGGCCTACTGTATATACTGTATGTCTGCACTCTATACGCCTGCCTGTGTGTGTGTGTGAGAGAGAGAGAGAGAGAGAGAGAGAGAGAGAGAGAGAGAGAGAGAGAGAGAGAGAGGAGAGAGAGAGAGAGAGAGAGAGAGAGAGAGAGAGAGAGAGAGAGAGAGAGAGAAACGGTTTATTTGCCCCCCTCCTAACAACTAGGAGCCGAGCAGGAGTGCAGTGGACCAATCGCTCGCTGTCCTGCTGCTTCGTCCTCCCGGTGGGGAAGTGAGAGCTCAGCCCAGCTCACTCGGCGACCGGCGGAGAAGTTAACGGAGCTGCTGCCACGTGAAGCGACCGCTGGCTCTCTCCGTATCCCATTCGACGCGGGAGCAGCTGCAGCTGCGGAATACCGTCGACTGCCTGTTTGACCGAAGGGTTCGTCTCTGAAACCGTCGGCATCTCGAGGTAAGAAGAAGCTGACTGTTACGAGGTTTGGGGAATGCGGGTGAGAGGAGATGAAGCGGTTGCAGGTTATTCTATACGCAGATGTTTCCTTTGCCATTGGCTCCACGTTGCCGTGTGTGAGTCCATGCATGGTCGTGGTTGGGTCTTCAATCTCTCTTTATGTTCGTGTTTGGGTTGCCGTGCTCAATGCTGATGTGGTCGCCGACGTGATTGGCTTTCGGAGCGCTCGTGTCCTGGGCTCACAGCTGTGTCAACTTGACAGCCTATCTAGAAGTTGCGCCATTCCGCATGCAGTGGGGTTGTTTGAGCAAAATGATTCCTGCAGGACAACCGGAATTTCAATGCCCATCTATTGGAAATGGCCTCGAGATCTCGGAACGAGTTTAATCGGAGCGTAAATGTTCTTTGAACCGTTAGCAATCATCGTGTAGCGTGCGTGTGTGTGTGTGTGTGTGTGTGTGTGTGTGTGTGTGTGTGTGTGTGTGTGTGTGTGTGTGTGTGTGTGTGTGTGTGTGAGAGAGATGGTGTGTGTGTTTGTTACGTGTCCCGGGGTGGAATTCGCTGAGGCTGGGGCATCACTTTTTACCTTGCAAGCGGTGGAGAGGCACCATTAGTTGATCACACGGGAGGCATTGCGTACAACCAATGGGATAAGGTCCGCAAGACCACCCTGGTTTACGAATCCACACGAGTGGGGGGAAAAAGGCTATGCGTATACGGTATAACGCTATGTAGGCTAGACACCGCAAAGCAAACCGTCCTAGCGCTAGTAATTAATGACGGCCCCACTCACAGCCAGCACGCCGATAATCAATAACGAATCGTGCATGCAAAAAAAACCCATGCATTTCTATTTCCCGCCCATTTCTATGCACTTCGCAAAAAGACGTGACACAGAAACTATCGCTGCAAGTCCTCGAGCCGCTGGCTTAATCTCCCATCCCGTCCGCCCGAGCAGTGCGGACACCGCCGTCAACCTCTCCCTCATCGACACGGGGGCTCCATGGACGGCCGTCGAACCGGGGGCTAGCCTACGCATAAGGTATAAACACGACCCGATCTCAAAGTGCGTTTGGGACCAAAGAGGGCCTGCTGCAGTGTGGTGGTCTGACACTGTTGTAATTTTGGTCCGGTGTCAAAAAAAAAAGGTTGGAGAATGTGTCCCGTCTCCCCTGAGACGGCATGGATGGAAACATCTGTTTAAAATGTGACAGTTACCGCCCATTCTTCCTACATCAAAGGCACAGCACGGCTATTTGGCACATTCATCTTTTACTGAAGAAATCCTATGCCTTTCAGAGACGTCACGCCAGTGTGGCATTGATTTCACTTAATTTGTTCTAAATAAAAAAAGGCCAATTTTCCCATTTGGTAAATTGCATATGTGCAGATTAACCAAGCAAAGAGCGCTATGGGGAGTTACGGAGCGTGATTGGGCGAAGGCGTGTGTGTGTTTGTTCATGGATTTTCGTCTGCTGCTAGATTGATTACTCCAACATCCATGCTGTATCTCTTTCTGGGTGAAAAGGGTATGCTTGTGCTGGGGCGCGGGGCAGCTCTTCCAGCCTTCATGCTCTGTTGCTCTGGTGTAAAATACTGAAATGGGGGGACGTTTCATCACGGTGTAGGGGCTGAAGCTATAGGCCACACATTGGCTCATATCTCCCAGTATTAATGGGCAGTACATCAAGCGTACAGAGCGCCGTTTGCCAATGCTCTGTTTCTTAACTCGCCTCCCTTCCCCCCTGTTTTTCTCTCCCTAGGTTAGTACAGGGCTCGGCTTGGCTCATAAAGAGGCCATTTTGCATATTGCATGTCAATAAAGCACTCAACTCTGGCACAGGGCAGGGAATGGGTCTCTTAGGGGTAGGGGTAGGCAGCAGTACAGTACAGAACAGACAGTACAGTACAGTACAGTACAGTACATTTGTGCCGGCTTTATTAATGTCTCTCTGTGAAAAAGGATAGCAACACTGGACTGTTTGACCCTCAGAAGTCTGTCGTGCTGCAGGGTAAATTCTTTGCCAACGCCTGTTGTTCAAACGGGGTCAAACGGTCAGAAACGGAAGCAACAATTGAATGACATTGAAGGATGTGCCTTGTGTGTGTGTTCCTGTACTGATGAGAAGCCTGTGTGTACAGGTATTGACAATCGGTGGATAGGCTGGTTTGATTCCACCCTATTCCATACGGCTCTAACCAGCAGCGACGTCTCAGCAGGTGAGCAGAAACAACTGCCATGGTTACGGGAGAGGCCGACATACAGGAAATGTGTTTGAAATGAACACAGCGTTTGACGGCGAGGGTTTTTCACAATCCGTGAGGCGGTAATTAAACCTAAAGAGGGACAACGGCACCAGAACCAGACCCAGCCATATCCCATGGTTATGTGGCGCACGCGCACACACACACACACACACACACACACACACACACACACACACACACACACACACACACACCACACACACACCCCA
>NC_140290.1:10928023-10932171 GCF_964030765.1 Micromesistius poutassou | reverse complement strand
GGGGGGGGGTCTCGCTTCAGCCATAAATGTTTGCTAAATCGAGAGGATTAATAAGGCCAATTCCAATGGACTTACACATCCACACACGCATGCACGCACGCACGCATGCACACACGCACGCACGCATGCACGCACACTCACACGCATGTACATATGCACGCACACACAAACAGACATGCACACACACACACAGACATGCACACAAGCACAGAGACACACACAGAGGTGCGTGCATCCCACATTCAAAAAAACGCTTTGATGTACAAGCACACACACACATACACACACACACACCGGCATATATGCTTTCGAGCACACATATATACATGCGTGACATAAGAACACATCCACACAGGCACACACACACACACACAAACCAACACACAAACACACACACACACACACACACACACACACACACACACACACATAAACACACACACACACACACACACTGCCCACCAGCCTTGCCCGGGTCTGACAGCAGAAATGCCATGTGGTAATTGCAGAACTAATACTGAAATGTCAGCAGCAGTGCTCCTTGCTCAGTGATGAAAGAGCCCAGAGACTCTCCCTAGTGGAGTATATTCAATTCAACATAAACATATAGCCATCGCTACCTTGCTCATCTGTTAAACAATCCCTCCATCAGAGAGTGAGTGTCCTTATGAGACACGACATTGTGCGTGTGTGTGTGTGTAAGTGGGTTTTGCGTGTTTGACGATAGTAATTACATGTTGGGGATGCACCCATATTAAAATGACCTTAGCCAATAATACCAATTACCAGTATTTATTAACCCACCGTGATCAATCGATAGCAATCATTTCTTCACTCTAGCTGACCTGTCAATGTCTGTTGTTTCTTCGGTTCTGACTCCATTGTCCATTGCGGTTGTAGTCCAGTAAATAGGGTCATGGGCCGCATTCTCAAATTGTTTACATCCTGCGACTCAAAGTGTGATTTTTGTCATTTTGTTTTGAAAGTTAATTTCCAGAATATGTCTGGGATGACAGAAGAGTGAAATACTGGGCCGTAGACGCAGAAAATCTGTCATTTAAAAACTCTCGATCGATGAATGAATGATTGTTTTTTTTTCAGAAGATGGATTAGTTCATTCTTATTGTTATATTTTTGCATACTGTCAGTTATTTCCTGAATGTTGGCAAATCTTTATATAAACCAAGAGCTTATGAGAAACAGATAAGGCTTAAACTGTCACTGGAGTTAATAATGCTGACTTATATCACTGGTTAAAATTCAAGCAGGTCCATATTCTGGGGAACGGATGCGTTCATGTGGGTGTGTGTGTGTGCGCGTGCGTAGGTTCATATGTGTTGGTGTGTTTGTGTGTGTAACTATGAGAGGAGTTTATGTATGTGTGTGTGTTGGTGCGTGTTTGTTTGTTTGGGGGGATTGTCTCATTGCACATGCATAAGTAAATGCATGCATTTAAGCGCACACATTGTGTGAGTGCATTTGTGTGTTTCGTACATGCCTAAGAGTGTGTCTGAAATAGCTTTGGCGAAGGGACGCTGCCATAATGTGAATAGATTGGATTTTAATGTCCTTGTCAAGTCGATGCTTTTTCATCTGACTTCCTCTGGAGAGATGATAAGCGCACTGTGTTGCTGTTTCCCCGACTTGACCTCAAATCAAACCAAAACTGTGGCTTCCTGGCGTAGTGTATTCTGTCATTTTTCACTGGGCCGACGAGTATTTCATGCCCTTGCCATGTTTTGTCTGAAGCCTCATTCAATGACAATACTTTTTCATTTCTTACCGAGCTTTCCTTTGTCGACCGATGGACCCCCATGAAGTACCTTCCCCTGCGGAGCTGTGGCTCGAGTACGTCTGTGTGTGTGTGCTAATAAGTCCTACTCCGTCTCCGGTCTCTCCTGATACGTCATTTGCATCCATCCCATTCAAAACAAAATGTCCCTCCGTACCCCCTGCCCTGCCTTTTGTCATCTGCAGGCACCCAGAAATCAACTGGAGTGATAAATAGGCCCCGCATGTGGAGAATTTATATGTTTCTCTGCTCCCTTTCTCCTCTCATTTACACGCAGTCGCACACAAACACAAACACAAACCCATAGGAGAGTAAAAAAAACCCTAAAAGGATCGTTATTTGTGTAGCAACTAAAAACGATTCATCATCAAAGCATTATATAGCAAGATTACAACGGGGGGTAGAGGCCAAAGTAAAGTATAGACTACACTTATAGCACCGTAAATGTACCGCGTTTCAGACAAACGGCCACTCAGAGCGCCTTACAATGATTGCCTCACATTCACCCATTCACACGCCGGCGGCGGTGTAAGCCAATGCGACGTTACGACGCTGATTCGAACCGCACCAAAACCAGCGACCTACGGGTTGCTAGACAAGGCGCTCTACCCCCTAAGCCACTGCGGTAGGGGCCTGGATGGTAGTAGTAGTAGTAGTAGTAGTAGTACTTAAGGATAGTGGTGGGGGGTGCCTTGGTGGCTCACCCTGTAAGACCATCACCCATGTAGGCCTTACCGCCTAATAGCCCCCCTTTGTTTGAATCCATCTCTCTCAACACCACTTCCCGTCCATATTGACTGTCCCGTCGATGAAGGCGCAAAATACCCTAAAAGCATCCTCTAAATTGTCGTATTAGTAGATGTAGAACTGTGCTTTAGTCGCAGCATTAGAAATACTTTAGGGAGGATGGGATGTGGTGCGGATGAGAACACAAAAAGAACGCAAAACACCCTAGCGGTAGCAGTAGCAGTCGTGCTAGCGTTCAAATAGTCAGGAGGAAGAAAACGAGGCGCGAGAGAGAGAGATAAAGGATGAATGCGAAACACTGTGTGAGCGCACTGGAGGGCGAGGGCTGAGAGGGGATATAGGGTGCTCCCCACGGCGTTTGTTTGCTGACATCAGGCAGAAGCGACTGGATCATCGGGAACTTTAACCAACGGCGGGCTTAGTCCCTCCAGCCCTCGTCTGCTCCGCACGTGTACAATGCACGCACATGTGGCCACACACACACACACACACACACACACACACACACACACACACACACACACACACACACGCATGCCCATGAAAACGGAGACAGACGCACACAGGCAGGCACGCACATCGGAGCCTGGAGGAGCTGGATGAAGGCAAAAGAGGCAGGGAAAGACAGTTTGTCAAAGTGACTTCCCTTTGCTTGGTTTAAGCTACTTAATAGCTCCACATTGCTCACGTCAGTACGAACTGTATATATATATATACGGTTGTGTGTGTGTGTGTGTGTGTGTGCGCGCATGCGCGTGTGTGTTCGCACATCTTTATGTGTGTGTGGGCTTCAGTGCGTGATTACGTGTGTGTTCGCCGCTCCTATGTCAGGAAATAATACCATACTCCATACCCACTAGAGCAAAGACCCTTTTCCATGGGTGCAGCCCAGCTCACCCCAGGGATGGGGTGATGCAGTGAAGAGAATGTGTTGGATCAGCATGAACGCCGTTGGGTATTGGGTCAGGTGATGGTTGTTGCGCCGGTGGGGGGTGTGTGTGTGTGTGTGTGTGTGCTCCCACCCCTGCACAGTGGGTCGAAGGCTTCCTCGGCCAGAGAGCGAGAGAGAGATGCCGGGCTCTGTGCCTCTCGTCACTGAGTCCCTGGTTCCAGCAGCATGGGGGGGGGCCCATCAAAACACAGCCCATCAAACCGCTCTGTTTTTAGACCCTTTAAATGACGGAGAAGATTGGGAGAAGCAACGACACGTGTATGTGTGTCTGTGTGTGTGTGTGTGTGGTGTGCGTGTCTGATTGTGTGCGTGCTTGCGTGTGTCTCTGATTGTGTGCGTGCTTGTGTGTGTGTGTGTGTGTGCATGTGTCTGTGTGCGTGCGTGTGTATGTGTATGTCTGCTGATTTGCGTGTCTGCGTGTGTGTATGTGATTTGTGTGCGTGCATGTGTGTGTGTGATGTGATTTGTGCGTGTGTGCGTGTACGTGTGTACACATTGAGCAGCGTGGGATAAAGTGTTTATTAACGAGTCATTGTCCTCCCACATCTGCTGATCACTCATTTTCTGTGAGCCAAATCACAGAGGACCACCCCCTTTACACACACACACACACACACACACACACATGAACACACACTCACTGACTCCCACCCCCTC
>NC_140290.1:10903023-10925523 GCF_964030765.1 Micromesistius poutassou | reverse complement strand
TCCATTCTCCCTCTTCCTTCTCCCTCCTTTCTCCTCTCTTCCTCCTCTCTTCTCTCTTTCTCACTCTCCTTTCTTATCTCTCCCTCTTCTCTTCTCTCTCTCTCTCCTATCGTGTCTCTCCCTCCTCTCTTCTCTCTTCCTCCTCTCTTCCTCCTCTCTCCTCTCTCCCACCTCTCCCCCTCTCCCTCCTCTCTCCCCTCTCCTCCTGTATTCCTCTACAATGTCAAGGATTTGTAATGCATTTGAGCTCAATCACACTATCTCTCGCTCTCTCTTCTCATTTATTGCTCTCTGATTTCCATCTTCTATCTCTGAAAAGTCAGTGTCTCCCTTCATCCTTAACCCCCGCCCCCCCGCCCCCCCCACCTCCCTCCCTATCTTTCACTCCCTCTCCCTCCCTCCCTCTCACACGTCTCTGTCTCTCTCTCCCTGTCAACAAGTGGATTACCAACCTAAACGGCACTTAGCCGTCCAGCAGTCTCTCTCCCTGTCTCCGCTTCAACTCCGCGTGTCACAAGCCCACCTCTCAGCTGTCACTTTAAACCAGTCGCTTCAAGCTCGCTCTCTCGCGCTCTCTCTCTCTTGCTCTCTCTCTCTCTCGCTCTCTATAAATAACCACCGATGCCGCACCCACGGTCCTCACCTCCCCGCCACCCAACAGCTTTTGCGATGCATAAATGCTTTTAATATACCTGTCCATTTTGTAGATTACTCCTCCACTTACCCCCCCCCATCACACTCACACAAACATACCCTCACACACACACACACACACACGCACACACACACAGCGAGCAACAAACACACACACACACACACACACAGGCACACACTAACAGGCCCACTCTCACGCACACACCTGAGGTACACCAGAGCTCGGGATCCCTTGTCATTTTGATTTCATCCCGTCCTACTCATGCCGCTGTTAGTGCTTCTCCATTATTCACCGAGTCACCGGCAGCTCCGCTACAGGAACGGAGCGGAGCGGCGTCACCTACAATGGGACGCCGTACAATCACAGAGAATACGTTGTGTGTTACGTCGCAAAAGCGGTTTAGCACAACCGCGATGCATCGTGACGCAATGAAATGTGATGCAGTGTGATAGGATACAATGAGACGGGATACACTGTGATATGTAGGATACAATTTGTCCGAATACGAAAAACAAAGGGACGCCGAACGGCGTGATTAAATACAGCGTTGCACGATCCGATACTGAGCCCCGCGACACGGTTAAAGGACTATGAATAAATAAGCATTTGCTTTGCTTGGAAGTTGTTGCAAATGGCGTTCCCACACAACAACAAATGGCCGTACATAAACCCAGCTCCAGGGAGGATTTTTTATGTGTGCACCCATTCGGGGGAGAGAGTGGACAGCCTCTTCACCTTTAAAGATCCTCTTCTACCCCGTCTGTGACCTTTCCTTTATTGCATCCAGAGCAGATAGAGATATTTACCACGAGACGGGCTCCCTTAAGGTCCTCACATCCCGTCACACACACAAACACACACGCACGCACGCACGCACGCACGCACACACGCACACGCACACACACCGAACACACTCACTGTATTAATTCTGAACTGGACGGATATTAAACATTACATTTCTTCATTCTTTCTTTTCACTAAACTGAGCTCTGGCTTTCTTCCGCACTTTGCACAATTGAAGTGGTTAGCAGAGTTGGCTAAAGCGTTGGAAACACAAAGAAGGCCCTGGCCTTTTGTTTCCTGTGAATTATGGAGCATTGTACCAGTGAATGGGCTTCTGTGTAAGGGAAGAAGGGCAGCTTCCATCATATCTTAGCCTTGTCTCTGTGAGGGAAAGTGTGTGGCTAACCTGCGCTGCACTGCTGAGGAGAGGAGTGAACTTTACACTGTGACAGCCAGCGACCTGACATTTCAAACCGGAGCCAATCCTATCAATCGTGGCCCAGTGATGGTAAGCTGTGAAACACATTTAAGGACCCGGCCAATGCTACTGCTGCTACTTCTACTAGCTACATCTAGCTATGCTCGCACTAGGGGCGGGGGGGAGGAGGGGTTGGGTTCCCTCTGCGGTCACTCATGAGAAAAGTCTGAGTCCTGTGGTGTTGTAAGTCCCTTTGGATAACAGTGTCCGCTCAATTGTTTGTATATATGTAACAGATGTCAACTAGCCTGGGCTGTACATGGTAAATCCTCACACCCCTAGCCTTAAAGGGGTAGTTCGGGACATTTTGGGGATTTTGGACATCGGGTCTCATTTCTAACGCCTTCATCCCACCGGGGACGTAAGCGCCGCGGAACGGCTGCGCCGCGGAACGGCTGCGTCCTGTGCCCTGCGTCATTCCCCACCCGCACGTAACGGCAGCGCGCGCTGCCTTGCGAGCCAGCCGTATTCACGCGAGATCACGAGATCACGCGATAATCCTGAACGTTTTAACTGTGTGGATAAAGGAAATCCTTTCTCACATTGTCTTTATAAAAAGGATGATTGATTTTGTAAATGATTTTATGTTGCTCCACTTCGATAATAAGTCTCTCGTCGTCCATGTTGCCGACCCTCTGAGACCCTTTGATTGATTGACTGCTGACCTGGTGCCACCGGTCATGACATAATGTTGATGTGAAGTTGTATAGGCTACATGAGCGGAGTATTGTGTTTTATTTTGAAAATTGACCGGATACTCTATGGCTTTTATTATTTCACTTCCTGCCCGGCTCGATCTGCTCTGTGGAAATTGACGCGGTTCAGCAGCGGCTCGCGTCAAAATAGAAGTGCTGCGTAAAGATAGCGCTGCGGCGCGGTGCGCCGCTCCTGGGACGCTGCTGAGACGCGCCGCGGCGCGCCCGGTGGGGATGGTTTCATTGATTAGAGTGGCAGCGATCAGCAGCGGTGACCGCGGTGCAGCCGTTCCGCGGCGCTTACGTCCCCGGTGGAATACGGGCGTAAGTGAGCCAGTGTGTGTATTTATCATTAGAGACCGTTTTCAACACTTTTCATTCAGTCATTCTAGTTGCAGAAATCGCTGGTGCTAGGCTAGCGCAACTCGAGGGGAACTGCTAGCCTGCCAATAAAAACTGTTTTACCCACTCCAAAGTACACCCGATGCAAACCAATTATATTGCCCGACTATCGATGTAAATGTCTGTGTTGATAGAATAATATTAGAAGTAAAACTATCCTTGTATCGCAATGATTACATTACATTTTGGGGGACTACTTTCTCAGCAGCGGCGGAATTTCACTTTGCTCCGGTGTAGCAACCAATTCACTACAGCAGAAGGTAAACAGAGAAGCGCACTCCAGGTAATATCAGTCCGCCGCTGCCGTAGCTTGCTTCCAACTACACATACACTAAATGCAATGCGATGCAAGGGTAAGTTTATTTCTAACACAATTCTATCAACACAGACATTTACATCGTTAGTCGGGCATTATAATTGGTTTGCCTCGGGAGTGGGTAAAACAGTTTTTATTGGCAGGCTAGCAGTTCCCCTCGACTTGCGCTAGCCTAGCACCAGCGATTTCTGCAACTAGAAGGACTGAATGAAAAGTGTTGAAAACGGTCAGATTTTATATTTGCTAATATTAATATGAATGAAAATAATCAAGATAATAATGAATAATATAAGTACTAACACAATGTGATGATTAACACCAATAGTATTCACGCTGTATATTCAATTCTCCACATCCTCTTAACGCGACGACTCAACAGTGAAACACGTAGCTGTTACCGAACAACATCAGACCGGCAGACGTGTTTTCAGGTTCATGGTTCGTTGAGTGCAACATAAAAGGGCGACCACGCTTCGACCACAGAGAGGTTTGTCTATGTGAGCCGTTGGGAGGGTTGCGGAACCTTACAAAGCGGATGACCTACCTCCTTGTGATGTTCAAGGTCAAAATACCTTGTTAAGTCGACTTGTTATGGTTGCGGACCTGACACGGGGGTCAATCGAGCGACTCCGCTCTCACACAACGAGCGCTCTGGAGCGGTGTGACGTGAAGGAAAAGGGCATTTGTGATGAACGCCGCAACAACACACTACCAACCTTGAATGCGGGGCCGGAGACAAGACCACCAAACAAAAGTCTGCGGCTTATGTGAATACAAATTCACACACAAAGAATCCCTGGTGCAGGAGCGCCGTGCCAATGGAGCTGCGGTGGGCAGAGACCACCGATGTTCTGGGAACCTTCTAGAATCCACCCGAATGTGGCCCTTTCTTATCACACCATAGGTGTTTTCAGCCACTGAGTGTGTGCTCTTTCACAGGCGCAGTCCATGTGTTGCCAGGGCAATGAGAAACAAATCAAATCCCACCAGGGAAAAAGCACAACACTAGTGTGTACGATTTAAGAGACTCAGAGAGAGAAAGCACGTATGCCAACCGTGGCGTCACACGACCATGCTGACCTCTCGAGACTCGAGATTTTAGGGTTGTTACGCTAAACCCTTTCAAAGTTATTTTTGCTTAACCTTGACGTCTATTAAAAATGTAGTAGTTTGTTTACATATAGATGTTATATATATATACCGAGCGAGGAAGAGGGAAGTGATGCATAATTCATGAGGGTGCCAGAGATGGGAGACCTAGGGCAGCTAATGTGCTCCTGTTGTTTTTTGTTGATGGTTGGGTTGTGCTATATAATCTCTGCCCGTTTGATTGTTGTTTTGTGTGTGTGTGTGTGTGTGTGTGTGCGTGTGTCAACTATAAGAAAAATACAATTGAATTATGACATTTCCCTTGTGAATACGAAAGAGGGGAGAGAGACATCAGGTAATACAGAGGCCTATGAACGTGGAGTAGGAAGGGTAGGGGGTAGAGAAGGCTGTGTGTCATCTGCAAGGCGGACTCGGGCAGTAGATAAAACATGACATGTATGTCAGCTGGCCAGGGAGTCACCAGGCAGGAGTGTTGGCCAGTGTGTGTATGTGTGTGTGTGTGTGTGTGTGTGTGTGTGTGTGTTTGTGTGTGTTTTTCTGTGGGTGTGTGGGTGGGTGTTGATGTGTGTGAGTGTGAAGTGTGGATGTGGCCTACTTACTGCAGAGAGCAGGAGAAGAAGGCACCGGGGCATGGGGGGCTGGATGAGAGAGAGCGAGTGGGAGAGAGAGGGAGAGAGAGAGAGAGAGAGAGAGCGAGAGAGAGAGAGAGAGAGAGGAAGATGACGTTTGATTTTGGAAGGGAGCAAAACGTTGTCTTTTAAATGTTGCACATGTCACATTTGTGTGTGTGTGTGTGTGTGTGTGTGGACAGCATCGGAACTGTGCTGGAACTGCTTTTGTAGCTCAATTATTCCACTGCACTCCAACAGCAGATTTGTAAATGGGCGGGAAATGTCAAGAAGTCTCTCTCTCTCTCTCTCCCTCTCTCGTTCTTACTGTCACTCTCACGCTCTCCCCTCCATCGCTCTCCTTCGCCCTCTGTCACAAACACACATGAAGGGAGGAAGCTTGCAATAAAGCTGCTGTTTATCCGAGTGATCCAGCCCTCTCCTCTTTCTCCTTCAGAGGTTACTGCTCTTCCTTCAATGAGGGGCGTAATTGAAGAGACACATACATAGACAGACACACACACACACACACACACACACACACACACACACACACACACCACAGCAGCCTTACACAAATACCCAGATATGAGAAATGTTTTTTTTTATTTCGATTATAGGTTTGAGAAGCACACAGTCATCACGCCTGTGTATGCTTCACTCGACTTCCTCAGCCTATTATTTCTGAAGTGACCACGCCGCCAGCCTTTCCCCGGCTAATCGTCTGACAGCACTGCAGTTTTAAAAAAATGAAGAAAAAAGCTCCCTACGCATTCAGCTCTGATCCGGCAGCCTTGTTGTCGTGCAGGATGAGAACGCCTATAATACTTAATTCAAACTCTTCAAGGCTCTATTAAAACCGCTTCTCATGAACCAAGGCCATACTGTCCCAGGGACTGTGGTCTTGCCTTATTTTATCACAGCAGCCTAAAAAATGAAGCCCATTCCTCTTCGTTTTCTCTCGCTTCCCCGGCTGCCTTTACCCCCCCCCCCCGGCGGAGACAGATTCCCTCTGTTTGATTGACAGCCGGCGGATGCTCTTTCCTGCCGTTAAGCTGTCACAGAGGAACTGGGTCCCTAAGATACTGCCACATTATTATTTTTTTATTATCCCTCTCTCATTAGCATATACTGGAGCCTTGGTGAAATGGAAATCTTGCTTCGGTGTCGCCGTACCTGCCTGCCTGGCTGAGCGAGCAAGCGAGAGAGCGCGAGCGAGAGAGCGCGAGCGAGAGAGCGCGAGCGAGAGAGCGCGAGCGAGCATTAAAAGCCTCTGGAGACACACACGGCTCAACCCCCCCCCCCCCCCCCCGACGTGTTTGTGTGTGGAGTACAGTATATAAATCATACATCCATCACTCAGCTCTGGGACACGACGGGTCGTCGTCCCGCCGTCCGCCAACAGCGAGCGACGAGCCAACACTATCTGCATGACGACGCTGACACACAAACACAGGACTGGGTGAATGACACTCTGCTTCATGAGTGGCACGTTGCGACCCTAGGCCCCTCCCCTTTGTGACCTCCGCTTTCTTGCCTCGCAAAGGAATGGTAGGTCCCCATAAATGCATGGAAGCTCCCCGTTTGAATGCACAAAAGGTCCCCATTCAAAAGCACAGAATGTCCTCCCAAATGCAAATACACACACACACTTTGCAAAGTGAATATGGGCTGGTGTCCAATGCCGAAAAAAGACATCTACCTTTCCAATCTCTTGGCTTCTCTTTCAGACACTCTGACAATGGGAAGTCCCATCACCCAGCGGACTAGGCATGCTGGGTAATCAGAATGGGGACAACTGCTGGCATAAGCCGCCCAGATGGAATTGAAGAGATTGTGTGTGTGTGTGTGTGTGTGTGTGTGTGTGTGTGTGTGTGTGTGTGTGTGTGTGTGTGTGTGTGTGTGTGTGTGTGTGTGTGTGTGTGTGTGTGTGGTGGGGGGGCGGCAGCATTTGGCAGGAATAAAATAGTTTTGGATTCGTCTGCCTCTCACCAATGGTTCAAAGCCAGTGCTTGCCTGAAAATCAACCCTCCACACATGCACACACGCACACACACACACACACACACACACACACACACACACACACACACACACACACACACACACACAAACAGTTGTCTAGCCCGGCAAAGATAGACACATACATGCAGTCTCTTGTTGCAGTAAAATCAGACCTTTATGCGTCGCTATTCCCTAACAATATGACAATATGAATATTAATCACTTTGAGGAACATGTGATGGATGAGGGAATCAATAAAATGCTTGTGGTCCTCTGACCTGCTGTGCTCTCCTTGACACGCACTGAAGGATTTGAAGCAGGTTCTCAACGGCACGAGAAGAGAAATAATCCACTAATTCCCTAATCGAGTGCCGTTGACGGACTCAGATGGACACATGCTGCACACACACAGACACACACAAAAAGTGCACACCTTAAAGGTGACGTATCTGCCTCTTCTGACATCACAAATAGGCGTGTCCACCTAGATGTATTGTATGCCGGATAGATAGGTGGACACGCCCACAAGTGATGTCAGAAGAGGCAGATTTTCAAAACGGCTTGTAACGGCTAATCACACTCACACCCGGTGGTATAATATGTCACTTTTAAAAAACAGAAGAGTATTATATTAATATTAAGCATGCAGTTGGGAAAGTCCCGCACACGCTGTAGGTATGTCAGAGGAATCGGGGGGGCACACTGAACTGAGCAGACTGAGCACATCAAGCATGCAGAGAGAGCGTCGCAAGGTCAGAGGAATGGATGATGATGGAAAAGGAACTGGGCACAACAAATGACCATTTAGGCACACTCCCTGCCCACGTAGCTGCCTCAAAATCGACCCGCACTCTCTCGACTTGCTCTATACGTGCTCTTGAAAAATGATTGACGTCTGCTTTTTGGGCCAATCGTAGCTCTGCCTTATGTTCCAATGCCGTTGATTGGCTAACCAAGTTTATTTTGCTTATTTAGCACTCTTCCCGCACAGTGAATATATATATATTATCTGTATATCATTTACATACTTGACATTTCCTGATTCTTGCGTCATGTGATCGACATCCCCCCCCCTCCCGTCCGGTGACTTGCCGAACTTGCTTGATATTGGACACTAAAATGACGCCATTGTTTAATACTGACACAATAAAACTGTGTGTACAGACACATTATGTCCCACACACACACACACACACACACACACACACACACACACACACACATAAAGAGGCACACACAAACAGATTCACAAAACATCAAAAATAATCCTAAAAACTGTGTGTTTAATACTGAAGCAATATGTTCCACAATCACGAACACCCACACACACACACACACACACACACACACGTGTATGTGCACGCAATGCCTGAGACACGACAGGTGCAGAGAGTGCTTGAGATAACCTGGGGAAACGGGCTGGAGTGTTGGAATGTGTCACCAGGAGTGCTGGAATGCTGGATGCTAGTGGGTATTCATACCCCCATCCTTGAGACAGTCTGCGAAGAGACTGAATGAGGGATTTTTTATATATATATATATATATATATATATATATATATATATATATATATTAGTGGTGGGCATAGATTATTTTTTTTAATCTAGATTAATCTTGGAATTAATCTAGATTAATCTAGATTAAAATGGCTCATTTGAATTCTGCCGAAGGCATTCATAATATGTGTGTGCTACCTAAATAATGACTAAAAGTAAGTCTTTGAGAACGGGTTTCTCAAGCCAGGTGGCGCATTAGACCAGGGGCTCATCTCCTGTTTCCAAAATGCATCACAAACTCTAGTATAACTTACTACACGCTTACTATCACAAATTCAAACGCGGGAAAATATAACGGCGCCGGGACGCGCTCTCGCTACAGGTCCACAGCACGCTCGTCTCCGGTGCGCGTCGCGGCAGCAGCGGCAGCCGGGGCGGCGGTGGGGGGCGGCGTTGACGGCAGGCGGCTGGTACGCGTCCGCCTACCGCCGTACCAGGGCGGGCAGCTCGGAGGAAGATTTGGATTATTACAACAACAACACCAATTATTTTGACGCTCTGATGTCACGATCAACCCAAAATGTGTCATCGCTCACCCAAGTTGTTTCTATTATCATTGCTACATTGTCTCCAGCATATGGCGCGATTATGGACAGTAGCCTATACTTTATTAAACACTCAGCTTCTGGTTAGTTCAACTTTGAGAATAGATTAACGGCGATATTTTTTTTATCGCCCGATAAGAGTCTCGCGTTAACGCAGCACGTTAACGCCGATAACGGCCCACCACTAATATATATATATATATATATATATATATATATATTAATACCAACGACCCCATGGAAGAAAAAAACTGTTTTCAGAAATGGCTGAACTGGCCAAAGCAGAAGCGTTTCATGGTTGGGTGCTGCTGGTTTTGGACCACCCCACTCACCCCAATTCTCGCAAAACATGCAGCAGTTTTGGATGTTGGTGGGGCGCAATGTTTGTTATCCGCTCTCTATCCTCGCTTTTGGTGGGGCTTTGAGGATAAATCCTTGGAACAAGAAAGGGGGAAAAAGAAACAAAAACAAGGCTCAATACCTTTTAAAGAATTGACCTAAGAGAGAGAAGAAGACGGTTTGAAATATATAGAGAGACAGAGAAGGAGACAGGGGGAGATTCAGAGAGAGAGGGAAGCTTAAACTAGTATGTGTTTAACACCATGCAGCAGAGGGATGGAAGCTGATCAGGCTGGCTTTTATTTTTAGGACTTTTACTTTTAGGAGATAAAAAGTCCTGATCAAAGATCTAACAATCCTGCTTTAATGCACCAACCCTCCAATCACCCATTCCATCATTCAGCCGTCTGTCCTTCCATCTGTTAACCCATTCATCCAGCCTTGCATCATCCATGTGTGCATTTGTATGTGTGTGCTTGTGTGTGTGTGTGTGTGTGTGTGTGTTGTGCATGTGTATTTGAGTGAATGTGAGGGAAAGGTGGCTTGCAGTAGATAGGAATGGCAGACTGCCTTCTCTCTCTCTCACATTCTCTCTCTCTCTCTCTCTCTCTCTCTCTCTCTCTCTCTCTCTCTCTCTCTCTCTCTCTCTCTCTCTCTCTCTCTCTCTCTCTCTCTCTTTCTGCCTCTCTTTCTCATAAACGCTGGTGCAACCTTGCCGAGATGTGTTGATCTCGGACTGCCTGCTTCTCCTCTGTGTCCGGTTTTCACGTTGACTAGGCAGGAATTTGCCTAGTGGGATGTTTGTGTGTGTGTGTGTGTGTGTGTGTGTGTGTGTGTGTGTGTGTGTGTGTGTGTGTGTGTGTGTGTGTGTGTGTGTGTGTGTGTGTGTATATGTACGTGGGTGTATCTGTGTGCAAGCAAAAAAAGGATAGTTACACCCATAGGAAAGGAGTTATTCCATGGCCTGTGGATATTACTGCTACAAATCAGACCTCTGACACTGCTGAGCGGTTTATTACACACACACACACAAATACAAACACACATACACACACACACACACACACACTCACACACATTTACACTCACAGGTGGGCAGATGCATTGCCTGTGTTTATCCCTTGTTTCTGCTGTTATCCCTTCCCTTTGAACAGTGAGTGGTTGATCTGTGGGTCTTTCAAATCAGTGCGTTGTAACATTTATATAATATAAAGGCATGCATGACTGTGTTTGTGTGTGTAAGATACCGTGAGACAGAGAATGTTGAGATGTAATAATGTAAGATATTACTTGGATGAGATGCAATCTGTCACTCACTCTCAAATCCATCCATCTTAATCCTTGCTCGTGCTCAGGTCTGCATTAGCCTTTGGAGAATTAGCGTTAGGAGCTAATTATATAAACATAATTACCCAAGCATACTGATTAAGGAATCTCATTATACAAAGCTTTCAACCATTGTTTTGATGAGTTGTTTACATTTGAATGTCGTGACAAAACAGTATTGGTAAGATATGACAGAAAAATGGTTTGCTCCCCCCAAATATGCTAAACCCTGTCTATCTCTGAAGAAAGCCTTCAAGCAAGGCACTGAACAAAAAAAAGAATGAAGATGGTTATGTTATAATCATAGAAGCCAGATTTTTGGATTTGACTGCGATCCTCAGTCAGAATTTTTTAATCTCTTATTAGCAATGCTGCATTCCTCTTTCATCCCCACAAGTGGTATTAAACGAAACGTAGATTATTCTATCCACTTGAAATGGGAACTCCAGTATATCTATTGCCCTTGTCGCTATTAAGGTTGCTTAAAGAAATGCAGTGGAGGCACCTATGGATAAGCCTCAGTAGTTTAGGCGCTTGATCTGAGCAATGTGTCCATGCCCCTAGCCGGCTATGAGGTCACTTGGGTCCAGATCTCGGCCAGAACTATAATTAAAAATAAAATTGGACACTAAATACAGCCGTATAAAAATCAGTGGCGGCTGAGAACTGCTCCAAGATGGGTCCATGCTTAATTCAGTTTAGACTTGGCTTCAGCCACTGGTGGAGAGAGAGAGAGAGAGAGAGAGAGAGAGAGAGCGAGAGAGAGAGAGAGAGAGAGAGAGAGAGAGAGAGAGAGAGAGAGAGAGAGAGAGAGAGAGAGAGAGAGAGAGAGAGAGAGAGAGAGAGAGAGAGAGAGAGAGAGAGAGGATTTGACACAGCAGGCTCTGATACACCAATGGTGTTTTTGTGGGATTTTTCTATTTCATTCCAAGAATCCTCAAGGGAGGTTGATGTGTGATGATGGCTCAGAGAAAGGAAGCGAGAGAGAGCGAGAGAAAGGTGGAGAAAGAGAGAGAGAAAAGTAGAGAGAGGTAAAAAGCTAGCTAACAGAGTGTCTATGATTACATCCCTTTGAGTCTCCCACCTGCAGTGTTAATGGCAGAAAGAAGGCATCAGGATAACACTATAGCTGCCTTTTTAGGCTCTTTTGGTTGAGTAGAAGCACTAAAAATGCTCTTGAAAATCCATTTGTGGCTTCCATTGGCTGGGCAGAGATACAGAACTTAAATATTTTGAGCCACAAAGCTAAAATGTTGTGCAAACTGCAATCTTCTTCTCTAAGGGCTGTTTAATTGGTCAATTTGTTTTAACTGGAAATGTCAGATATATTTGACTTTGAGGTCTTCAATGCAATTCAAACCAAAGTGGATTCTACTTCTAATTACGGCGATGTCTCAGTGAATCTGAATCATCCGATCCATTCACAGACACATCAATACAGTGCATGTATAGTAACACACACCCTTTACACGCTTTCTTCACCAGGCATGTTCAATGACATACAAGCATATGTAGGAAAATCCCCATTAATAGACTTCTCTTGCCACGTTTGTGCCTCTAGTGCACAACAGTTTTCCATATTAGTGAATCATTTGGTTTCAAGAGCCTGTGTTCAGAAGATGACAAGCTCCACAAAGTGCATTTAGTGTCCGAATTGCATTGGCCACAGCCGGGAGGACTTAACGGTTTGAAATGCCAGTGACAGTAAGGGTTTTTCAAAAAAATGTTTTTTTGACAACCAGGGCCCCGGTTTCCCGAAACCTTCTTAAAGCCTTCTTAACGCTACGACATTCGTAACCTCTACTTTAAGTTCTACCTTAACATCTCGCTTGTTTCCCAAAAAGTTCTTTGCTACGAATCTCTTTTGTACGTTGTTCGTTGGTAAGGTTGGTCTGAAGCGCTCGTAGAACCTTCTTTGCTCTCTTGCTCTACCGTAGTGATGTTTCAGCTCCTGACGCTAGTAACCGCCACTGTACAGTAACCTTTAGAAATCCCTGTTGTGCATGGAACTGCCACATTGGCAGTGTTGTTTCACACCAATATACAGTACAGTACATATACAGTACAGCAGGTGAGGTCAGCTCGACTCGCTTCCAATCATTTCAAAAACTCGAAAGAACTTTAAAAAATTATTGTATTTATTTTACAATTCAAAAATTAACAAAACTGGAAATTATACTGGGAAACAAATAAACCATTATAAGCAACGAGTGAACTTAATTAGCGGTCAAAATACTTTTTTCAACCACCGCCTCTTTCCCTTGAGGGTTCGCAAAGCCCGCACACAGACAGGTAGCAAAAAGCAAAGCAGTATAAACAGTATTATATAATAAGCTAAATTAACTATTCAATCAAAATGTCTATTTTCATAAATAATCAACAAGTCAGACACCTTTGTAAACAGAAACTCAATAGCCTCATTTAAACAACTGCGACAGATGTAATTAAGGATGTGACTGCCTCAATCTCCTCCGCTGTTTCTATATTTTCTATATATTTTTAAAATCAGTGTAGGCTATGCTATGTTCGCCCATGGTTAAATAAATGTTTAGGCCCACTAGAAGGATTTCGAGCAATGTTTTATTCGCAAAGACTGCAATATTTTTTAGAACGCTGTCATGCAACTGCGCATGAAATGGAAAATCGATCTCTCAGCAATCGATTTCAGCACGTTCTTTCTGGGCAGCGCCGTTTACGAATGACGTAAGGAGTGTTTCCTAAGAAGACTCCTAAGAGACCGTTCGGGAACCACGCCTATAGAGGTAAACAACTTTGATGAAGTCTAAACGTAGGAGTCTTCTTAGCGCGCTAAGAGTAAGACGTTATCGGGAAACCGGGCCCAGGTCAGTACAGGCTTTGGCACAGGACACTGTGTACTAGGAGGGTGTACTATGTACTCCATGCCCGTCCCTCACTCCCCACCAGACCTCATCAGACCCCATGTCTGCCCGGCGCTACCCTCCTCAGCCCCCTCCCCTGGTCCATGGGGGAGGGGAAGTGGCTAGAGCGTATAGAGAATTTGGCTTAAGCGTCCATTTATTTTAATTAGCTAATGAACAGACTGGTTGCGCGGCACAGAGCCGGGTCCATTTGACTCTCGCTTTTACAAAATTGGTCACAGAGAAAAGACGAGTTTAGACCCCGAGAAGGTTTTTTTTTTTTTTTTTTACACCAGGGTCACCCGGGGGGGGGGGGTCTTGGCAGATCAAGACGATGAACTTTTAACCTGGCCGTTACTGTAGCGTTGTGTCGGTTGAGTGATAGTGATACTCTGCATTAGAGCTGTGCATCGCAAAGACAAAGAGGGAAATGAGAAGAGAACCGCTCAGTGGAGAACCGGAACAGGAGAGAGAGTCTACCGGATTGCTGTCCATAGTTAAGATTGTTAGGATTTAAAATACTTTCATTTGATTTGCGCAGCATGCTCAAGTCATGCTCGAGTCAAGGAGCATTCAGCATGCAAATGAGTGCCCTGTTCAGAGTTAACAACATGACATAGATGGTTCTGTAACAAAACAACTATCCAATCACCCAATGGGCTGCCTTGGGGGTGACCTCATCATTTTCTTAAGAAACACCCTGATGTGTTTAAAAAGACAGACTCTGATACACCAGCTCTCAGTATCAGGACGTCAGAGGGAGTCTAGTGAAGTCCATCTGCTGCAGTCCTTGCCTACTTCTTACACTCTCCTCCACTGATTGAACCCACCGATTGAACTCAGAGATATAATCTGCTGGCCAATAGGACAGCTGTAAAGCCCACAATGTGTTCCGGCTAGATAAGATCCCCCAGTTGCATATCTCCAGACACAAATAGAATAGAATGAAGTAGAATACAGTAGAATGGAATGTAAATATCCATTTAATGTTAGAAATTAGATATTTAAAGATTAGACTGGATTCAACTTCATCTGATCTGTACCACAACACATTTGTTGTGGGAAGATTTCATCTTGATAATATTATAGAAAAATATACAAATATATATATATAACCTTGTTTACATTGTTACTAGTTAATTTAAAAGGAATTTGTATAAATTCAATCTTGCACCTAGAGATAGCTCTGTCCCTCTTTCCAATTGTAAGGTGCTGAGTGAAAGAGCATTCGCATTGTCACTGTAGCCACGAAGTCTGATACTGAGGCCATACTCATCTCCTGACTTCTTTATTGATTCCTCTAGTTGTCTTGGCACTGCCCCCCCCCCCACCCCCCCACCAAAATGTATTGCAAATTAACTTGGCCTCTCCCGCCATGTCTGGCTTCCACCAAGGCCAAACCTTTAACTCTCCCTGATGTTCACTTCCCTAACCTTTGTTTCCTTTATTGTTACTGCCCACAATGTGGACGTTTTCTTACAAGACTCATCAATCGTCTCATTGAAGATGCTTGAAAAATCGCTCTCTGTGTCTTTCAATGATCATGTTCCAATTTGCTGTCAAGAAGTAACCTTAAATAAATATAATAATAATAATAAAATTTTATTTATAAGCGCTTTTCCAAAAGCTCAAAGACACTTTACATACAATAAATGCAGTTAAAACACAAGACATTCAATTAAAAGCAGCAAAGACAGTATAAAACATAGAAAACAATATAAAACACACACAGAAATTATGTATTAAAAGCTGATTTAAAAAGGTGTGTTTTTAACAGGGTCTTGAATGTTGGGAGGTGAGTGCAGGTGCGGATGGGGTTTGGGGAGTGAGTTCCAGAGGGAGGGGGCAGCAATGGAGAAGGCTCTGTCCCCCCGGGTTCGGTGCTTGGTCCGTGTGGGTAGTGACAGGATGTTTCCTTCGGATGAGCGGAGGTCGCGGGAGGGGGTGTGGTGATGGAGCAGGTCTGTGAGGTAGACTATTCCCAGTCTTTCAAATGTGAAAGACTTTGTCATTCACATTTGTTAACAACCGTAGCACCAGAGTTTCAATACGGTTATCTCTTTTAAACAAAGCAGTCTTAAAAAGCTTATGATCTCTGCATGCCAGCATCTGTGAGCAGGTAGAGCAAACAGAGGACAGCATTCCCATCACGGCTGAGGCATAAATCACGACCCCCCAACAAGCCAGCTCAGAGGAGATCCTTCGCTCCCAAGGCTGGAGGTCGAAGGTCGGGCAGCTTCGAGGATATGAGGAGCACATGACCTTTGGACAAAAACAAGTGTTCTTTAAGACAGAGTACATCCTGTACCCAAAGAAAATCCCTGAGTCTCAGCTATAGGAAATCCCACAGCGAGGGATCTTGTTGATTCATGGGGCCTTCCAGCAAGGCTGCGTATAGCCAGCTGTTTTCCCCATACCGGCAGAAGGTTTGGGACATAAAACACCAGAAACAGCTTGGGCTTCTGCATCGACAACAGCACTGCCATGGGTTAACTTGTATCCTATATTCACAAACCAGAAGTCTGTTAAACTGACACGTCGCAACTAAAGCTAAATGCTTAAGCTGGCTTTGCCGAGAATTGTTATGTTATAGAGGGAATTATGTAAACAGGACTAGGTTTACGTGTTATGACAAGACGCTAGTATCGCTGCGACCCACAGTTTGGTTTGACATTCATATAAAACCGAGGCAACCAAGGCAACACAGAAAGCATAGGACGTAAAAACATGGCACTTTCAAGTTCATCGAGTGCATTTTATTTTTTGTTAAAAAGGAATTTTTAATCTGCGGCACACAACAGAGGAGACTTCAAGGCTCTGGGTTTTAGAACGAGAGAGAGAGACACACACACACACACACACAGAGGGAGAGAGAGTTTCAGAGAGAGATATAAAGAGAGAGAGAAAAGTTTAGAGTTTAAAGGCAGTGAAAGGAAGTGAACTATGGTTGCCGAGGAGGGAGAGACTAGAATAGGGAAGCAGACTGCAGAGAGCAGATGGTTTCAATGTTCTCGCCCGGAGCGCTCCGTCCTCCGCACAGGCCCTCTTTCACTAACTGGGGGAAGGCAGGAGAAGAGGGGGAGACAGCGATGGAGAGGGGGAGAGAGAGAGAGTGAGTGATGGAGAGAGAGAGAGAGAAAGGGAGAGAGAGAGAGAGAGAGAGAGAGAGAGAGGGAGCTATGGAACACCTAGTACCCATCCACACTTCCTCATCTCCTGTGTGTAAAGGATAGAGCGGGGGGTGGGGTGGGGGGTGGGGGGACGCGGGGGGGGGGGGGGGGGGGGGTGGTGGTTCAGAGGAGAAGACGAAGGAGATGAAAAGCGAACGAGTTTGACCAAGCATGGATTAACCAAGCATGCCATGAGAACGACTTATGTTCCATCATGTTTAAAGGTCTGCTCTACTCTTATCGGTTTTACACCATTTTAGGTTTCACCTTTGATTTCATCGGAATCTGTCACAAAGCATCCTTCACATGGATGCCATTTTTTAGCAATCAGTTTAAGCTTAGACCACACTTACACGTGTACTCTGGCCGGCTAAGTGAGCGGTGGGGGATGACTGTGAGTGAAGGTCTTTCCTTCAGCCATCTGCTCCATCGTAGCACACATTCCGGTCAGTATGGTTCACTAACAATTTGAGTGAGCATTCAGCTAGCATTTATATATAGTATATACATTTCCCAGGATGAAACCATGGCAACATCTAGACTATCTATAGAGGTATATGCAGATTGTAACCCTAACTTTCCTGTGAGGAATCAGAGGCCTTGTGCACGGATGGAATTAACGTGGGTCTTGGGTGATCGGATCACGCGTGGACTTCTTAAACTTCAGTTCACACCTGGCATTAGAATTCTTCTGCACCCATTTCTCGAGTGACCACCTTTTGATCGGATCTCACCTGCCCGCTCTGTGTGCGAATGTACATGTGCATCATTTATGTGTGCCTGGGCCGAATGTCTTGTTGTATTCAACCCATAGGGTTGAATACAACACATTTTGAAGGAGGCAGAGCACTACGTTCGGACAGAGTTTATGCACCCGCTGTTTATGGAGTAGGTTCATACTGTTACTTCAAATCGGCTTAAAATCTGCAAAAAATCGGCTTAATATCGGCGTATGAAAAACAAAACTGTCGATCCTCCCTTCAATTGCCAATAGACTATCCGATTACAAATTGGCATTCATACACCTGTACTTAGAGCTGTCCACTAGTGGTGAGATCACAGTGACAGGGACTAGAGTCACCCTAGCATTATACGGGTTGTATGCATGCTTGTGCAAGATGACTAACTCCCACCTTTCCAAGTTCAAAAAAAGAGTATGAGAGATTATGTCACTGTACAAAAGTCACCTCGTATCAGGGACTGTAGGTCTTGCCTCAAAATCGTTCCAAAATCAATTCACTATCATTCTCTAATCATACATAGAGGCACACACACACATGCACATTACAGCTACTTTATTATTGCTCTGCTGTCTCAACATGATGATAGCAGTCCAAAACGCAATTGCCCCTGTTTCTGAATCCAGAGCGGTGCTGTGGCTATAAACTCCATGCTCCTGCCCCTGCACATTTAGATGTGTACTTTGTGTGTTCAAATGGGTTTGAGTCTGCCAATGATCAAAGTTTCTTATCTTTCTACTTTGTCTGTCTTTGTCCTCATGATCTGTTATGTGACTGTTAGTGTGCTGTTGATGATGTGTTGACATGAGTTTCAACTTGTCCGCCTTTGCCTTTGCATCCATCCAGCCGTGATTCCATCCATATATCCAGCAGTTCATTCATTCATCTGTCCATCTGTTGGTCCCTCATCCATCCACCCATCCATCCATCCCTCATTCAGTTGTCTCTGAGACTGACCATTTCACCCCAGGTCATTCTGATTTACATTCATATCATCTTTACTCTGTGTATTTAAGTCTCTCTCTTTCTTGCTCTCACTCTCTCGCCCTCTATCTCCCCCTCTTTGTGAGTCTCTCTGATGATGTGTGGAGTATTAATTTGTCCTAAAGCCAGCGGACACACTTGCCCTTTAAGTATCTGTCTTAATTAGAGTGTTAGTAAGCGCCTGGAGTGGGTGCCTGAGTCGTGTGTGTGTGTGTGTGTGTGTGTGTGTGTGTGTGTCTATGCACCAGTGCTGTTTGTTTGTGTGTTTGTGCATTTATGTACCAGTACTGTTTGTTTGTGTGTTTGTGCGTGTATCTACCAGTGCTGTTTGTTTGTGTTTGTGTGTGTGTGTGTGTGTGTGTGTGTGTGTGTGTGTGTGTGTGTGTGTGTGTGTGTGTGTGAGAGAGAGAATACTGTATGTGTGGGTATTTTTTCCCACTTAATGAATTGGATTGTTTTTTCCTTGAAATATTAGGTAGCCTAATTATTTGCACTTTTTAATCAAGTAATGCCTCGAGCAATTCAATTTGTTATATAATTTTATGCATGGGGAAGTTTGTGCTCTTATTTGCGCTTTGTAAATGTACGATTTTATTCCATTATCTCTATAGGGAACCATGACAATAGGGAGATCAGCCTCATATTGAACTTGAATGGGTATTGTCTTTTAGCCAAAACAAGGTGTAACAGCCTAGTTCATGCCTCCATCTAACATCGGCAGGTTCATGCTCTTGAGCGCAAAGGAGGATTGGAGTGCTAGACTTCACCCTCTTTGAGGGTCTCTGGGGATCTGAGGCTCTTTGCTTGGAGGGTTGGAAACAGGCTTTGAGACAGAGAGTAGGAACTGTGTCAGCAGTGGCAATCTCGTCTTGGGTGTGAAACGGAGCATGTGACAGAAGGAGAGAAAGAGAATGAAGACACACCTCTAAACTTGGGTTTCTGCTTTCGGAAAATGCTGAGCAGCTGACTCAGGCCAGCTTAATATCACTCCATGGAATTGAAATGCGGATTTAGCCAGAGTTGAACTGCATTCAATTTCCCCCCCTCACCACAGCAGGTGCGGAGGGCTAAATAGTGCGGTGGGATGGAATGGCCGTGAGCAGCTGTGAATGGCTACTTCTTAAACATGGCCGCCTGCCGCCTCATGCATTATTCATGTGGCCCCACCTCCCAGAGAGGGGTGCAGGTAGGGGCTCGTTTTCATAAGATCACATGGGAACATGGGTCGCGTATACGACCCCTCCCATCGCCCCTTCCCCCGCCTCCCAAGGCGAACCGTCGCCACCATCCCATTCATTAACTATTCAATTATGCTCCACTGGTGAAGGAGAATGAGGCTGTAGTTATTAGTCACACGCACGTGGATGAGCAGGCTGTTTGCTCGGAAAACGGGATCCATTTTATCATCAAGCGTTTAAGACCGAGAAACTGAATGTACTTCAACACCCTTATCTTTTCCATCTCTTCTGTTAGTGTATATTTAAGTTTTTTTTTTAATCTCTTGCACACTCTCACGCTCTCTCTCTCTCTCTCTCTCTCTCTCTCTCTCTCTCTCTCTCTCTCTCTCTCTCTCTCTCTCTCTCTCTCACAATGTCTTGCTCGTTTACACTCTCTCTCTCTCTCTCTCTCTCTCTCTCTCACACATTGTACTCGTGAGAAGCGGACATGGTGGATTAACGTGGGTTTGTTTGTGTGTAGAAAGGCTGTGCCCGAGTTGTAATTGTGTCTGAGATGGACTCCAGCTGTGAACTAACTGTGAATAATAAATGGTAGTTTGTGTTGCTTCTGAGGCCTCGGCTCCCGTCTCATGAATTAATAACCAGAGGATAGGGCAGGAGAGCTACTGTATGTAGGGTAGAGGCTTTGAGGCCTGAAAACACTGTGTGTGTGTGTGTGTGTGTGTGTGTGTGTGTGTGTGTGTGTGTGTGTGTGTGTGTGTGTGTGTGTGTATGTGTGTGTGTAAGTGTGTGTGTGTGTGTGTGTGTGTGTCTGAACATTTGTGTGAATTGCCTTATGTCTGCATGCATTTCTACATTCATGTGTGTGTGTGTGTGTGTGTGTGTGTGTGTGTGTGTGTGTGTGTGGTTGTGTGTGTGTGCCAAGGCCTTGCCCATAATTCAGATCAAAGAACCGTGCAGTATGCAAAATCAATTGAAAGTGAAATCTTGTCAGTGTATTGGCAAGTCAATTTCAAAAATGAAAAAGCAATGGAATTATCATCCCGCCACGGTTTCATGCAAAATACCAAAAGCAGAAATTATCTTTACTGATCCAGAATACTAACAGGCTCATATTGAACGCTGTTGTGTTTTCTGTATTGACTGCACATGGCACCCAGTGAGATCATATGTTTATTTGATGTGCTTACATTCGTAGGTCCTCCCAGGATCAGGGAAGTGCATTTCGCTCCATCCTCCACATACATTCAAAAAGAATGACAAACATTAAATATTGATCACTGTCATTCCACGTTGCATCAGATAAGTACTGTGATGTGATAGAAACAGGCCATGACCCACGAGCAAATCTATATTTAAATAGTGTGTGTGTGATGATTTGTGTGTGTGTGTGTGTGTGTGTGTGTGTCTGTGAGTGTGTGTGTGTGTGTGTGTGTGTGTGTGTGAGTGTGTCAAAGTGTGTCTTAGGCATTAACCTATTCCTTCTAGATGCCTATTTGTGTGCCTTTGCACGTTCTCCCCCGCTCCTCACACACATCGGATTAGCACTTTTCTTTAGGAAGGGGGGGGGGGGGGGGGGGGGGCGATGCTGACGATGCAGCCATCTTCATATTCTGGTCTAATGAGCGAGCCTCCGAATGATCTCAGGCTCACACTGAGGATCGGCCTCAAAAGGACCGCAGAGAGCGAGGAGGAGAGAGAGAGCCCTGCTAGCCTACACATCACACGCACATCAAACAGTTTGACTATTCTTAAAGGGACCTGGAACAACAGATCAATAGCACTACAGTACACTGGCTAATTAAGGTTGAATGACAATGTGGGGGACCTTTTGTCTCTTTTTTCGCTCTGGCCTTCTTTCCCTTCATCCTCCTTTTGGTCAAGCATCCCTTCTTTGATCATGATACATCACTTCCCCCCCGGTCACGCGACCAACACTTCACCGCTTCTTCCTATCCACTCGGATTCTGCCTCCCTTTCGCACCCTTTCTTTTTTTTACTCTCACTCTCAGTCTCTCTCTCTCTCTCTCTCTCTCTCTCTCTCTCTCTCTCTCTCTCTCTCTCTCTCTCTCTACAGCTGTCGATCTCCCACACTTACACATCGCCTATACATCCTCCAATACAAACTCCATAATCCAATGCACGCTCTCTTGATCTTCCACTTTCTCTCTCTCTCTCTCTCTCTCTCTCTCTCTCTCTCTCTCTCTCTCTCTCTCTCTCTCTCTCTCTCTCTCTCATGCTACTTTAACTCAGTGTTACAAAAGAAGGGCATTATCGATCAATCAAGGGTGGATGTGGTGCCAGACATAAACCGTCCTCCCGTGTCCGGTTGGGTTTGTTTGTGTATTTTTTTTACGATCTTGCCGGTTCAGCGACTTTCTACAGTGGCTCCAATATTGATTGTATGCCCTGGTGGTTCTCAGTCTCACCCCAGTAAGTGAGTCACTTTGGGATGAAAAGTGCAGGCTAAACGGACGATGCAACGTAGTTCGTAGTACTATGTGTCATGTAAATGTCACCGTGGGCGGGCTGAGCAGTGGGATCAGAGCGGGGTGGATCAAGATGTTTGGTGTGTTATGCACTCAGGATCTGGATCACACACACACACACACACACGTGCACACGCACGCATGCACGCACACACGCACATTCACACTCACAAACACACGCACACGCACACACACACACATACATACATGCATACATGCATACATGCATACATACATACATA
>NC_140290.1:10883023-10898023 GCF_964030765.1 Micromesistius poutassou | reverse complement strand
GTGTGTGTGTGTGTGTGTGTGTGCGTGTGTGTGTGTGTGTGTGTGAACGTGTGTGTGTGTGTTTATTAGTTTGGGCATCTTTGCGCCTACAAAGTATCCCGTATCACACCTGGCATTGACGTGTGTCTTGGCTGATCCAATCACAAGCGGACCCATCTCTTAGAACGTCAGCTCACACCTGGCGTTATAATACGTCTCATCGGGTCCCGAGTGACCACTTGGGATCAGATCTCCCTTCCCCGATCTATGTGTGAATATCCACGCACGAAGCAACGCGGTGCCTGAGTCTTTTCCTTGGCACACCAAATTGCCCTAGATGTTTGAGGCACATCATACCGTCTGATGATTTTGATTTTGCTTTGATATCATTCTGTTCCGCAAAAATGAGTATGTGTTTCTACATCTCTACGGGCTTTTTCTTCAAAATGTGCAGACGTCGTGGACAAGGCCACATTACACAATGTGCTGATTTCGATTTTCTTTGAATATCGTTGTGTTGGCCCACAAGAGGACGTCACTTGAGCAGATGGTCCTTAACGAGGCCCAGGACACACTGCTGAAAGAATGTGACAGTGTCATTTAAGGAGGTAGCCACTGGCCACACTCGACCACATCCGATTGTGATCTGAGCGATGAGATCTCAATGTGTCCTTAATGTGTCTTCGAAGCATGGATGCTTGGATTGTGGTCTAAGAGTTGCAGCAGGCAATGATACATATGCACACACACAACAACCACACATTTACCCCGTATATACACATTCTCACAGCCCCCCCCCCCCATACACACACACACACACACACACATGCATCCCCCAGTGTGCATTATTTCTTGCTTTAATGAGTGTGCGGCTAGTGCACCGGCTAATGGCCGGTGAATCATTAGGGCCTGTATGGACTTGGATGCCCGATTTAAGCTGAAGTTACAAGGACCTAAAACTCTCTATTGGCTCCTCATTAAGGACAAGCAGAAGCCCAACAGGGGTCCACATGCATGGCCATGTGCACAGAGCTTCGATACGCATGGAGCGATTTGATTCACTCGCATTAGTGACACTTTTCTTCATTATTTTCCTACTACGACCTAAGGACGACCTAAGGACTACAGGCGGAAAATAGCATTTTGCTAAAAACGTTTTACGTTACAGCTAACCTGGTTTTACATAAGGTTCCCATATTTGTATGTTGCTTGTAATGGCTGATCAAACTCACACCTGGTGGCATAATATCACTGCTTTAAGAAATTGTAATTCAAATTCAAAACTCACACATGCAGAAACACACACATCCATACACCATAATGCACACGGCACCTTTTAATCTCTCTCTCTCTCTCTCTCTCTCTCTCTCTCTCTCTCTCTCTCTCTCTCTCTTGCACCTTTTAACCTAAAAAAGTTATGCTGATTTTGGACTCTTTTAGTTCCGTATGTGGATGAATTCATCACAGATTACTCAATGTCAGTTTTCCCGCTTGTGACCCGAAAAACTGTCCAACGGTCATTTGAGAATTGTGGAGAACACCTCAGCATACTAGGTTTTTTTTGGGGGGGGGGGATTTCACCAATGGTGCTCTGCTCTGCTGAGTCTCATCTGAGTGGAGCTGTGTAGAGAGACAGAGAGACAGAGGGAGAGAGAAAAGATGTCAAACAAACATGCTGAGATTGACTGCCTGGTACACAAACTTTTTTGCAAAAATATAAACAAAAAAATATGGAGGTAGAAAAATATGAGAGATAGAGGGGCAATGGACAATATAGCGGAGAAGCCCGGAGGTCGGAAGAGAAGGAAGTTGTGTGTGTGTGTGTGTGTGTGCGTGTGTGTGTGTGTGAGACAGAGATGGGCGAACAGCTGACTGAGCGCAGGTGGGGGGGAAAAGGAGGCAAACTTTCTTTTTGTATCCACGCTGCTGGGCAAGTGTTTAATGAGAGCCTAGGGAACTGTATGTGCCTGGATGTATAGAGCGAGTGAGCCAGAGAGAGAGTGGGAGAGAGAGAGAGAGAGAGAGGGGGAAAGAGGGAGAGAGGGAGAGAGAGAGAGTGTGTGAAAGAGAGGGAGGGAGGGAGGGAGGGAGGGAGAGAGGGCAAGAGAGTGTGTATTGGAGAGACAGGCAGAAAGCGAGAATGGATACACCAGAGAGTGGGTCCGACAGAGATAAGAGAGAGGGCGAGTATGAAAGATGAAGCGAGTGTGAAGTGCATAAGGAATTATTTTGAAAAAGGGTTTGCTGTCAGGTGCGTACTAGGGAGGGAGTTGGCCCGTAAACGTTTTGCCCTCTCTCTAAAAAGACCACAGAGAGTGTGTCTGTCTGTGAATGTGTGTCAGTTTGTGTGGGGGTTTGGGTGTGTGTGTGTGTTTGTGTGTGCGTGTGCGTGTGTGCATGTGTGTGCGTGTGTGTGTGTGTGTGCGTGCGTGCATGCGTGCATCAACATGTGCAGCTTACTTTACGTCCACGTCACGCATATAAAGATACTTGACCGTGAAACGGGGCCACAGCTGGACCCTGTGAAACACACACACACACACACACACACACACACACACACACACACACACACACACACACACACACACACACACACACACACACACAAACCGATCTAGTTTGCATCGTCAGAACCACTCAGTGCTCACTTGCTATGGAATCCCATGTACCGGAAACACACAGGGTCTCGTCTGCCTGATTTCTCTCTCTCTCTCTCTCTCTCTCTCTCTCTCTCTCTCTCTCTCTCTCTCTCTCTCTCTCTCTCTCTCTCTCTCTCTCTTTCTCTCTCTCACTCTCGCTCTCTCTCTTGCGCTCATCCCCTCTCTGCTTCTCTTCCCCTCTCTGCTTCTCTTCCCCTTTTTTTTTTCCTCGTTCTGCCTCCATCCATCACCCATTACTCTGCCTCATCTCTTCATTTCAATCACCACACCCCCATCCTTCCAACCTCCCCTTCCTCCTTTCTTTCATCATGGCTGTTCTCCTCCCCCAACCCCTTCCACAATCTCTCTCTCCTAAGCCAGCCTTGGATGTTTTTGTGTGTGTGTGTGTATGTGCGTGGAGTCAAACGCGAGTGTATCCACAACGATCAATACATCAGTATCAGTCGATGTTGCCGTGTTTTATCGTTTGTGTCATGTAACCCCCATGTGACGGACCATCTCTATCCTCTTCATCTCCTTACCGGTGTGTCGCTCTCATCGGCGTTTCCATATATTATTGATCAGAGCAAAACCCTTCCTCCTTTCTGCTCCACTACACAGGGCTTTTGATACGACACAGGCCCTACACCTTGATGTCACCGAGCGATAGAGTGGGCATGACATAGAAAGAGTGAGAGAGAGAGGGAGAGAGAGACAGAGATAGAGCGAGATAGAGAGAGAGAGAGAGAGAGAGAGAGAGAGAGAGAGAGAGAGAGAGAGAGATAGTTAAGTTCCGATAATGAGATAGAGTGAGCGAGAGTGTCCATTATCCGGGGACCGGGGGTCCGCTTGCTACAGGAGGTAAGGCGTGCATTACGCCTGCATTATAGTCATTACACATGCGCTGCGAGCCCTGTGACTACAATGAACCATGTTTTATTCATGCGCATTTGGTCCGAGCCCTGGATCCTGAAGGGTTATCATTAGGGGTGTGCATCTCTCCAATAAAGGACAATTCGATGCGTATCTCGATACATGGGGTACGATACGATTCAGGAACGATACATTTTTAAAATGGAACGATTCGATTCAGTTCGATTCAGAAGGATTTCGATTCGATTCGATGTGGCACAGCTCAATTCGAGAGGGTATGATGCAATGGATTTCTTGTTGAAAGTAGACAATCATTTCACAAAATGAATTAACTTGTAAATGTGGCATTTCCTTCAAAAATATTTATCAAAGACTAGAGAAGAAGTGTATTTGTTAGGGGTGTGCATCTCTCCAATAAAAGACGATTCGATGCGTATCTCGATACATGGGGTACGATACGATTCAGGAACGATACATTTTTAAAATGGAACGATTCGATTCAGTTTGATTCAGAACATTTGCATCTTTTAAATCAAAATCGATTTTCCGATTCAAATCGGTTTTTGTTACACCCCTAGTTATCATGCACTATTGCAGGCGCCTACTGCTGCAGAGCGAGGCCCTGAGTGTGCGCACGAGAAGCACGTTTGGCCAAGCCACGCATCAGCTTTTAGGACCAAGCGAAATGGAATCTCGGATTGTGTGTTAATGTCGT
Organism: Micromesistius poutassou; assembly: GCF_964030765.1. Taxonomy (NCBI): domain Eukaryota; kingdom Metazoa; phylum Chordata; class Actinopteri; order Gadiformes; family Gadidae; genus Micromesistius; species Micromesistius poutassou. Next base: position 10,893,814 of record NC_140290.1, on the reverse strand, counting down.
TGATAATGCATTTCGAAGTGAAGCAGGTCCTTAGCATAGGACAGACGACTGTGGGAGAATTGTATGTGAATCCTTCGGGAGTGAGGGTGAGAAGAGAGCCAGATGTGTTGCCGATACATGTCGATATGTTGTGATTGGTTGAAATGTTGAATGTAGCAGCATGGTCCAAGTTTTCAACAAACACACCCCCAAAAAAGAGGATATTGTTTGGATGGTCATTTGGATGAGAAAGCAACTGATACACTGATTGTAATAGTTCAGGTGAAGCATATCAGTGTAAACATTAGTTGAGGTTGTAGTCCCAAATGTTTATCTACATTATCTAACTTTTTCTACCCCCTCCATAAGGTTGCTCAAGTCATTGTTTGTTTATAGTACTGGTTTCTAAATGGGGAATGTACTTAGTTCAGGAGGATGCTATGGGCTTCGTAATGGGTTGAATATAGGATACACCCTTAAGGTACTGATTACTAACCATTTCATCCACCCATTTGTGTACTGGTTTGAATTTCCTTCAGAGATCAAATATATTTAATCCGTCATTTTTATCATCTCAGTGTTGAATATTAAACACATTGCTTCTTGTATGTCTTACTTTTGCTATAGCATGGGTTTTATTTGTGATTAATACTTTTTCATAAGGATTATTTTAACTTTATTTCATTCCTGCCATCTTTCTGACCAAAAGCCTGAAAAGAAAACAAAGAAACACATCAAGTGTCAATTTAAAACAAAGAAAACTGTGTTTTTTTAAACAGATACCAGGCAATGTCGTGTTTGCCTTGATGAAACATGAATTACATCCATGTCAAGTTGCTTACAGATACGAAACGGTAACCAGGGAAATGAAAACGGCTAAGATATTAATCTCTATTGCCTTAATGAACGTTGTTCATCTCTATGTCTCATTTCTAGACCGTTATTCAATGCTGGCTTGTGTTGATGTGGATGCTAAGATCTCTTTTGTGGAATTTGTATATTCCATTCCGTCCATATGTCTCAATGAATTTTATTTTTAACGGTACATTAACAACAACAACATTATTTAATGCAGTTATTATTATTATTACTATTATATAGCATTAGCATAGGGTTAGGGTTAACCCTTACCCTAACCCTATGTATAAATCAATACTTTAGTTAACATGAACACCAATACCTTAGTTAACATGAACACCAAGTAAATTACTATTGGAATTGATTAACTTTAAATGAACTGTAAGTTAATGCTCAAGACTGCATTAACTCAAATTAAATAATGGTTTATTAATGTCCCCATATTGTAAAGTGTTTTGTCTTTTTTTGTTTAATTCCGCCACCATTTGAATGATAGGCAGGCTTAATGTGTTCTATATTGGGATGGTTTGGGTAGCATTAGCCTGGCTGCTAGCCAATGAGGAGAAGAGGGAACACTGATGGGGCCCTAATGGCCACCACTGTTGCGACATTTGTTGTATAAGCGTGAGCTAACTGGTTCATTGAGGCTGTTAACGACCTCTGTATCCATTGCTCGATGTTCTGGCGAACAAGATTAATCTCTTAGCATCTCTGGGGCCAAGATAGGCAGCACTAGCTCGTGGCAGATATTACGATTGTAATGAGTTTGACGGATACGTGGTAATTATACGGACGACTGCTCAACCGCCATGACAGTCGCCGCTGCTGTGGTCTTGTCAGTGAGTCAGAGGTGGAAAGTTGGACAAAGTTCAATGTTGTTTATTTGTGCCTGGTTAGAGCGAGCTACAGCAGTACAGACCTTTTATTCCCTGTGGGTCTCCCTGTGAGTCACACAAACCTTGTTATCCCTGGGAATCCAGAGTTAGATACAGCAAGAAACTGTTGGGAGAACCATAGATAGACCCAGTGGGATGGACCGGATGTCTTGACTCACCAAAGCGATGAACCATTTGACCCTGTGCATGAGACAGAAGTGCACGAGACATTCAGCTGGGTGGGGTTTGGTTGAGGTGCCCTGTTGCTCGGTCTCAGCACTGTTTCTGAGCGTGGTTGACCTGAATTTGCCCTGAGGCATTTAGAGCAGATCTAGCAGAAACAGGATGTTCAGTGAAGTACATGCAAGTATCTCGCTCTCCCTCTCGCTTGTTGTTCTCTCTCCCCCTCTCTCTCTCTCTCTCTCTCTCTCTCTCTCTCTCTCTCATTTCTCTCTCTCTTTTTATCTCTCTCATTCTCTCTTAATCTGTGTGTAACTATCAGCTGAGTGTGTGTGTGTGTGTGTGTGTGTGTGTGTGTGTGTGTGTGTGTGTGTGCGTGGGCGCACAACCACTGTTGAGTTTATGTGAACGGGTAATGCTATCCAGAGGAGAAATTGTAGTTTGACAATTACTGCCAGTGTGAGTTATTGAGAGAGAGAGAGAGAGAGAGAGAGAGAGAGAGAGAGAGAGAGAGAGAGAGAGAGAGAGAGAGAGAGAGAGAGAGAGAGAGAGAGAGAGAGAGAGAGAGAGAGAGAGAGAGAGAGAGAGAGAGAGAGAGAGAGAGAGAGAGAGATGAGAGAGCATGCATGTGTGAGCATCTGTTAGAATATAGTGCCCCTTATTGGCCCACAGATTCTGTGCAATACAGAACAATTCCCATCCCCGTCTGTGCTGCATGTTATTGTCCCATGCCTATTCTGTGCTATCAAATGAATTTATGGATACATGTTGTGTGTGTGTGTGTGTGTGTGTGTGTGTGTGTGTGTGTGTGTGTGGCAGCTCCTGGTGCAGATCAGTGTCCACGTTGATTTATTTGTCACAGTTGACCTATATTAGATGAAGGCAGCTGGATCAGAGGCCTGCAGGGACAGAGAAATAGTTGTGTTCTAATTATCTTTGCGAGCTAGCCGGTAACGCGTCATTCAAACGATGCAGACACACATACACAAACACAGAAACGCGCACACACACACACACACCCACACACACACACATACACACAGTCCTACGGTCTACACAGCCAATCAATCCAAGCCCCTAAGAGTATCTGCTATGATTTGCCGAGCAGAGTAAGATCCATACGCTTTATAATTGGCCCAGAGATTCTACTGAAGCATATGACTTTTGTATCGAACGATACCGCTCAAAGACTCCAGCTCCATTAAAGCCTTGGTAGTAGGCGAGCACAGAGGAATATCACATGTTGATGGAACCGATAACAGATGGAAACAACATGTTTTGGTTGGTTGGAAACATCTTAAGATTTACGCGGCGTGACTTGTGTGTGCTTGTGTGATGATTGGTGTTTGCCTGGAATGCTGTGTTAATTTTAAGGGAGTTCATTTTGATTTAATGATGGAAATCACATTAAAACAACTGCACTTGTGATGACTGTAATTATCAAATGGCAATTGCACATTTCATAAGCTGAGGTCGGAAAATTAAGGCGGAGATTAAAGAAAATAAATTAAACGTAACACTTTTCCTCTCCCTCATGCTTTATTCAAAACATGTTACTAAAACCCTGATCCAATCTTAATCTTGTGATATGCACTGTCGCAACAGTGGGACAATGTGTGTTCGGGGAAGGGTTGTGTATGTGTGTGTGTGTGTGTGTGTGTGTGTGTGTTTGGTTAGGTCACTAGGGGGCCGGTCTGAGTGTGTGTTTAAGGGAGAGTATCACTAAACTGATAATAACTGGTATATTTTGCAGGTGAGCACCAAAGTAGACGCAAAAGCCGCAAACATAGCCGTGGTTCATTCACTGTCGCCGTGGCTCTACTACTGCATCAACCCTAATGAGCCCGGCCACGGCAGGGCAGATCCCTGCGAGCTAATGCTAATAGCTAAGCGTACGCTGTGTTGACTAATGCTTCCGCTAATGGCCGTGCAGCAATATGTGTGTTGCGCCGCGGCTGACCTCTGACCATGTGATGTAATGGACGCCTATCTTTTGTAGCTATAGTCTTGTTGTTTCGGAGGTGTTTTTGGCGGTGATGGAAACGCGCGGAAACGCTGTGTTTCCACTTACACTTGTTATTCTCGAGTTCACGTTCAACATGAAACACTCGCGCGCACACTTTTCCTTTCTCACACTGGTTTCACATGTTCTCCCACCTTTTGGAGGTAATCATGCATCACACGCTCAATTACACCGCTTGCTTCTGAATCACTCCTTCCCAGTCGCTCTCTCTCTCTCTCTCTCTCTCTCTCTCTCTCTCTCTCTCACTCTTCCTTTCTCTCGCACCTCCTCCTCCTGCTTAGCTCGCCCTGTTTCTGTTGCTTTTCTCGTCGATCCAAAACTTTTTCTGACATTGTCTGACATTCTCTCCCCCCTGCCCCCTTTAAATCTCGTTTTTGCCTGGCACATTACCTCTATTTGCCAGCCTCACTCTCTCTCTCTCTTCCGTACCTTGCTCTGACCATACCTCCGCCTCTTTGGTGTTGTAGCATCAGCATCAGATGAGGTCTCTCGCTCTCTCTTTCTCATCCTGTCTCTCTCCCTTGTTGAGAGACAAAGCAGGGACGGCTTCACACACACTCAGCCACACTATTGCACTACGGGCTCCGTAGCTCCAGCGGGTGTACACAGGTTGGGGGGAGGAGGGGTGGGGGGTGGTGTACTACCATGATAGAAGGAGGAAGGCACAAGAGGGAGATACTATCGGGGGGGGGGGGATATTTAAAATGAAGATGGTTGCTTGGAGATTATGGCTTTATTGACCTAACTTTATTCTACCTGACCATTTCAGTTAGTTTGAATTTTGCTGGTTCCGCAAAACTAACTGTATCTCCCTGCTCTGTTCTTCTTTTTTTTTACAGGAACAGAGAGTGATTTTGTAAGTGTCTCCTTCCTACCTGAAGACATGGAGCACCATTTCCTGATGAGACTGTGGTGAGTAAAGTGTGCACGTACACACACACACACACACACACACACACACACACACACACACACACACACACAGACACAGACTTCCTTTGAACCATAGTTCTCCTTCCACCTGTCCGCATGAACATAAATCCCATTTATGTCCTGTGGGAGTCCTTGAAATCCAGCCCTGAAGGAGAGAATGTTCCCCTTGGAACCTTCCAAGGATTAGCCCCACATCTGCAAAGAAGCTCTAGGAAGGCAAGGGATCACAAGTGTGACTCCCACTTCCTTAGTTCCTTGCATCCACTGGTGTCATTTTGTTTGATCTTAAGCTCCATGTGGGACATGGATTCAGGGAGTCACAGACATCAGCTTCAGGCTGTCAAGCCTGGGACCGCGAATTCCATGGGAACGGCTTAACTAGCATGTGGTCGCGTCTGTGGTAAACAACACTGGCTACATTTTGTACCGCGAAGGTGAATGTCAGTGCAAGCGCAAAACTGGCACCTGAATAGAAAAATGAAAGCATGGTTGTGGTCGATGGTTGAAGCCCGAGGGTTGTTTTGCTATTCTTAGCCTCATTCACCATTCTGCTGTTATATCTAGTTACTCCCATGACGTCAACGCTACAGTCAGGTCGGTCTGTGTGCAAGCACTCCAGATCCATCTCGATGCACTCCCCCCACTCTCGCTCTGCTCTCTCTCTCTCTCTCTCTCTCTCTCTCTCTCTCTCTCTCTCTCTCTCTCTCTCTCTCTCTCTCTCTCGCTCTCTCGCTTGCTCGCTGCGTTGGTCACTGGTCCTATTACTTTCTAATTGGCTGAAGTCACTGTGTTGCCCTCAATTTGCCGGCCGCCGGTCTCTCTCTTGCTTGCCATTTTTATGGTGCCACCGTTCACCTGGCTGTCAATCACCCCCTTGTGTATCTGTCCGTCCTTCAATGGTTCTTTACGTCCTTCCATCCATCCACCCAACCATCCATCCCTCTATCCCTATACATCAATCCTACTTTCCATCCTTCAATCTACTATCAACTCTACCCTCCATACATACATACATCCATCCCTCTATCCCTACATCAATCCTACTTTCCATCCTTCACTCTACTACCAACTTTACCATCCATTCATCCATCCATTCATCCATCCATCCAGTCAGTGAATCATTGAGCTAGATTTGCCTGTCAACAGATGGTGAGTTTGCGTGTGATTATGGTGGTCTCTCAGTGCAACATGACTCAGTGTTCCTTCCCATATGGTCAGTCATTGCTATAGGATAACTAGGATGGATGACCAAAAGCCCATAAAGCAAGCGGACAGCCTTGGTGGTTCCCATGCTGATATGTGACACATACGTTACACCGGACGAGTGGGATTGTACCGCAATGTGATTGAATGCTTCGATTGGTCGCATTGAGAACTGTTGAAAACCAACACTACTGAGGATTTTTTGCTCTGTAGCACTAGGTATGTCTGGTCCAGCGTGTTTTTGAGAGAGTGTTTGCTATGAATCACACTTTCCTTTCGACAGCAGGCCTAAAGTTGTACTGACACTACGTAAGAATCAATGCAGACGCGGTTGTTTTGCAGCCACAGTCCCATCTGCCCTGAGTCGTGCTGTATGGTTTTAAATCCACACAAACATTGGTACTGCTTGCGCTTTGTGATATCCAGATATTTGCCTCCTGTAAATAGGGCCGTAGTTGCACTGATGCCAATTAAACGCAGTCAAGGTTGAAACCTATGGCTTACCTAGACACGTTATGATGCATACAGAGCTGGATGTGTTTACTGACCCATGGATGGCCTTTGCCTACATCCTTGTGTGCATGCATGTATCTATCTATCTATCTGTCTGTCTGTCACTCTCTCTTCTCCCTCTCTCTCTCTCTCGCCCCCTCTCTCACTCTGTCGAATTACAGTGCCCGGCATCTGTCCTGACAGTAGTGACAAGCATGACATATCACTGTGGCAACAATGTGAGTCCTTGTGGGCATTGAATACAGAAGTGTTGCCATGACAACATTCTGATGCTTAGATGAATGGATTGGTGGGAACCATTTCCCTCTCCCGACCCCATGTCAGACACACACACGCACACAAGCACACAGAACATGTACACAGACACACACATAGGGACGCACAAAGTCTTCATGATTGAGTTTGTCAGGGGGTGTTTGCAGATACCGATAGGTATTTCTTGAAGTCATTCGATATTCTCCATTTTCTCCAGACTCTAGCTGTGTGACTGGTGGATTGCGTTGGCGTGTGTGCATTGTGACTCGACAGAATGGCTGTTTCTATGCAGAGTAATATTTGCCTTCTCCGACATCTCTGATGACATAGAGGAGATCGCTCCTTGGGCGGATTTGTGTGGACACAGCACAGTGGGTTTAAATCTATATGGAAGAGGCATCTCCACACTCCTGCTGTTCTTGAAAGTGTGTGTGTCTGTGTGTGTGTGTGTGTGTGTGTGTGTGTGTGTGTGTGTGTGTGAGTGTGAGTGTGTGTGCCTGTCTGTCTGTCTGTCTGTCTGTCTGTCTGTCTGTGTGTGTGTGTGTGTGCGTGCGTGTGTGTGTGTGAGTGTGTGTGTGTGTGTGTGTGTGTGTGTGTGTGTGCCTGTCTGTCTGTCTGTCTGTGCGTGCCTGTGTGTGTGTGTGTGTGTGTGTGTGTGTGTGTGTGTGTGTGTGTGTGTGTGTGTGTGTGTGTGTGTGTGTGTGCTGGGGGGGGATTTTATGTCTACCCCACCATTGAACACGTTGTTCCACGATATGTCCACACGCTTGGGGTGAGTCTGACAGAGACGAAGCCAAAGGGAGGTGTTTTATCCATCCGCTCTCCACATGACCAACCACAGCAGCTCTTCAGGAGCAGATAACAGGCTGCAATAACCCCTCAAAGCGGCTTGGATCCAAAAGATGATCTGTTTTTTTAATGTGTCCCATTCACACCACAGGCTGATTGAACAATTATTGAATTATAGAGATAATTGTCGTGTGCATTGTCGTAGAGACATTTGTTTGCGTGAATGATGATTGGTTAACTAAATGATGATGAGTTTACACAACCGTTTCATTATTTGAGGCTTTTTCCTTTAGGCATTTTTGAAAAAAGAGACGTTTGTTGTGGTCTCGAATTATGTACGCTAATCTCTTTGAAAACAAGCTTCCATTTCTGGTAAATCTGCAAATACCATGCATGCATAATAAATTAGGCATGCCTAATACAATGGAAAGAGGTGTTAGCAGAGAGCTGACAACCACATTTGTTAAGATACCGTTAATTGCGTAGAAATTGAACGTTTCATCTTCCTCAGATAGCTGGCACTCGTTTAGCTTTGTCTTAGCTAGCAAGATACAATTAAGCTAGCTGGCTCAAATCGACAGCAAAACTGATAACGTGAAGCTGAACCTCGAGGGTCTTCAAAGTAGGCAGGTCAACGTCTGGGAGCTGGGAGCATCTCTGTACCCACGAAAACGGATGAATGTAACTGAACAGTTTGAGTCAAACGTAACGGTGCTTCTAGTACAGGCGCACGGGTGTCGGTCTTGGGAAATAAATGCTCGCAAAAAACCTTCCAGAGTGTAGCATAACTCTTGAGTCAAACCAGAATATATTTAGCATTTATTATTAACATTTTACCGTGTATTTGCATCCCAGAGTGTCACTGGCACAGGCAAGCTAGATCTTTAAAGGCTGTTGTTGTCGCTATATGCCCATCCATATGGATCTCGTTCAATTGTGCACTAAAATAAACCTCTTTGAAATGGATGGTGTTTAACTTTTACTCCTATTCGCTCTATGTCATTGCGCCACTTGGTTATATTATATTGCGCTCTCTGTCTCTTACTTGATTCCGCTCTCGCACTCTCTCTCTCGTGCTCTCTCTCTCGGGCTCTCTCTCTCTCTTTCCCTCTCTCTTTCTCCCTGTCTCTCTCAGTTGCCCTCCTCCAGGTGATTTATGTATGTCTTTTATCACTGTTGAAAGCTTGGCTCATCTGGTCCCAACTACACAACTTCCATTTCACAGAGTAAAAGGAAAAGAATATAAAATTGGATTCAACCAATGGTGTGTGTGTGTGTGTGTGTGTGTGTGTGTGTGTGTGTTGATGCCAGTGTTTGTGTGGGTGGATGCCTGTGTTTGTTTTTGTGTGTGTGTGTGTGTGTGTGTGTGTGTGTGTGTGTGTGGAGGGGGGGGTGGGGGTAAGAGGGAAGGCAGTCTCAGTCCCTCAGCTTTCCTATGATTTAATCAAAGTCATCCATCATGACCATATGATTAGACGGCAGCATGGATCGCATGGCCAGAGCTTGTCGACTGGCCGACACACACACACACACACACACACACAAACACACACACACACATGCATGCATACATACATACATACATACATACATACATACATACATACATACATACATACATACATACATACATAAACACAGACACATGCATGCAAGCACAGGTATACATCTCCCTTTTCAATTATATGAATAAGACTAGTAGTCCAAATATGCACCATGTCGTACGACTAGGCAATGGCAGTACAAGCCAGACATTGTTCATCAAAGATTACAGCATACGTTTCTGTGACATTGAGATGGCAATGAGATTTGGCAATGAGATTTTTGTATTTACTTTGCCTTAAAGGTCCCCTATTTGAATTCCCAGAGTGATTTTGATAAGCCATTACAAGCCAGTTAAAAATCGACGACACATCACACATCACAGGTGGGAAGGTCCACCCTGAAGTATGACGGATTGATCAGCTTACCAGTCAGTACAGATTCTATCATCATTTGCTTACATGGCATTTATAAGCTCTACATGATGTGTGCCTTCTGAAGCCTTGCGCTGTTCCATTGGGAGAATTTGTGTATCTATTTTGTACTTTTGTTTTGCTAAATAACTCCCAAAATAGCATTTAATTCATGATATATGATCACTGTTTTTGTTTTGAAACAACTTAAATATGACAGATGGTCCTCCTGTGGCTTGAAATGTGAGCATTAACTTGATAAAAAAAAGATTGGAACTATGACAGCTGTTTTCTGACATCGCTGTATTATGTGTTTTATATGTGTGTGTGTGTGTGTGTGTGTGTGTGTGTGTGTGTGTGTGTGCATCTGGGTTTCCTTTGTTAGTCTGTGTGTACTTTTGATTAGTGTGCATGTAGGCCTGTTCTTTTGTGTGGGTATGAGGTACATGTGTGTAGGTGTGTAGAGTGTGTCTCTAGGACATTGACCATATTTCAAAGCCATGTTCACTCTCTGTAAGGCTGTCTATCAGCTCCACATAGCAAACACATTCCCTAACAAACGCAGCACATCTTATTTTTAACACACACACTGTCAAAGACACACAGAGCATTCATTTTCAAATGCACTAACACACACACACACACACACACACACACACATATCTGCCCTTTTCCACGAACTCATCGTCCCCTTATGCGGCTGGAACGGCTAATACCTGGGCTAGGCTGCAGCTACAGCACGGACGCGGCGGAAACAAGGGCGTTCATCTGCCGAGGTTCTGCTTGCATTTCGTCACGGCGACGCCTTCCCGCTCGGGGAGGGAGAGAGACCTCGTCCCCGGGGCCTCGTCCATTCCCTCCCTCTCACTCCCGCTGTCGCGCGCGTCGTTCGGGGAGGTGCTTTGATTGTGTTGCACGCAACACACTTAATAAAAGGGCGCTCAATTATAAAATCTTCCCATTACATGCAAATCAGTGGGTTGCTAGTCACCGCTCCTCTAGATTAGCCCTAATCCCTCTTAGATGCGGCTCAGTTTATGCCTTCTCCTCGTCCCGTTGGCTCCCAATCAGAGGAGCGACGGCGTGGGCGCCGCCACGCCGCACGCACACCACGCCACGTACTATTTGATGAGTCGGCGAGAAAGGGGGGGGGGGGGGGAAGGCCTGATCGAGGTGTGTGATGATTTCCTTTTCAGAAGAGACCCTTGTGAGTGTGCAAACAACCGGT
>NC_140290.1:10873023-10880523 GCF_964030765.1 Micromesistius poutassou | reverse complement strand
AAACACAGTTCCTCTAATTAACTGCCCACAAAAGATTGAATTCAAATGTGTGTATGTGTGTGTGTGTGTGTGTGTGTGTGTGTGTGTGTGTAGTATTTACTACTGTTGTACGAGTTAATCATTAAGAAGACTCAATTGCAATTGCAGCACAATCACAGATACATAATACGTAATTAAGGAGCAGGTGAGGGGTAAAGCATGTTGTTTTGATACCTTTGACCGAAAGGGTTGAGGGGGGGGGGGAGCACCTTACAGCCTGCCCTATTGATGTGCATGTACTGGTGGAGTAGAGACAGCATGAACACCACCACCGCCACCACCCTGCCAGCCCAAGCCCCACAGTGGGGCAGCATGTTGATCCATTCCAATATCCTACATCCCCCGAGAATGAATAATAGAGGAATCCCATGTGTTTGGCCTTGTTAAACTAGATCACCAACTGTGGGCCCGGGGAAATCTGCAAGGCCCTGGGCAGGCCCATGGTTCTGTGTGTGTGTGTGTGCGTGTGTGTGTGTGTGTGTGTGTGTGTGTGTGTGTGTGTGTGTGTGTGTGTGTGTGTGTCTGTGCATGCATGGATGGGTCTGTCTGTGTGGGGAAGCCAACCATAACGATTAGAGTGCCCCAAATAATCAGGGCAAAACCATTTACTATAGTCTGTTGCATCGATGGATAACATCTACACTCTACTGCTTTGGTCTGAGGTGGGCTTCAGTGAATGAGTGAAGACGCTAGTAGGGGTTGACCAAAGCGGTTGTTGCGGAGATAGGATGCAACATTGAGGTGAGGAAGAGGTTGAGGTAAAAAGGCTTTGCTCTGTGTGGACCGATGAATTCTCCGGCATGATAAAATGTTATTTATTTAACCTTTTATCTATCCAGGAGAAAATCAATTCAAACACTCTTTCTCAAGGGTTTTCTGTGCCAACGGTGTGGAATTTCTTTTTTTACCTTTACTTTCCTGATAGCATCTGCAAACTTATCTTTAGAAACGTCATTGTTTGTCGACAACGCTTGTAACTGCACGGTACATTGTGCTCTATTTCAAATGGGGATCTCCAGATATTCACTATAGATTGTGACTGTATAGGTAAACAGTGGTTGGCAGTAATGTCATCCTATGCCATAGGACGACATTGCAGTTGAATCGAGGTGATGTATAAAGTGTATAGCGGGCACTTCTGTGGTCCAACAAAGTTCTCTGCCATGGCCATAAAACCATGGCAGAGAACTTTGTTGGACCACAGAAGTGCCCGCTATATACTTTATACATCACCTCGATTCAACTGCACATCTACACCAGAGACCCTGATCTCATTCCTTTGCATTCATTTGATTTGTTTGTTTGGTTTTTCATTATTAGGCTAATAATGAAGTTAATCTGTTGGTCGAGAGCAAAGTGGGAGAAAAGCTTTGTTTGTTATGCTCAGTAATTACCAATTCAAAGGGTTGTGAGCCCTCACTGGGAGCAGATGTGAGTGGGAAAGAGGAGCGAGGGCCCGACAGGGTGCAAATGAATAGGGAACCCGTGTGTCACATCGCGTGGGCTCTTCTGGAATTAGCGCGTGTGATACTTGGATGCGGGGGGACTTTTGAAAAACAAAGGGCCAACACTATTAAACGTTTCTGCCATTGTTGTTTAAACGATGCTGACCTGCTTAACCGTTTTATGAGCGGTTTGACCCGGCGGCGGCCGGCAGCCTGTGGAGCAGCCGGTGTACAGTGGTCTGAATGCATGTTAAATATGGGTTGCGCCGAGATGAATGAAAATATGAGGCAATTAATAATAACATCAACCCCTATGACACTGATGCACGTTAATGCACCTCTACATAATAGGCCCAACCAGATTTTTATTATGGCAGCAGAATGAAGCATCGCCTCTGTGTGTGTGTGTGTGTGTGTGTGTGTGTGTGTGTGTGTGTGTGTGTGTGTGTGTGTGTGTGCGTGTGCGTGTTTCTGTGTCTTATAATTGTGTTGGTGCATGGTTGCCTCAGTTAGGCAATCAGTTGCCCAATGCGGGACACATGATACATTTATTTTTAGGGTTTCATATCAAAGTCTTGTCAGAGTGAATTTAAAATTGAAGGGCTATGCTGCAAATTAATATAATTCAATATAACTCCAGCCGCATATGGATCATATTTGTTTATGATCAAGCAAAGTCCCACAAAAACCACAATGCTGTGGTTGTGGCTGATTGTGTGGCTCATTTAGGATTGCTAGTCGATCCACTTTCATCAGTCTATTGTCCAAGTCAAAGAACCATCTTTTTTATTTAACAGCCTCCCGAGCACCAGAGTGTCATCTTGTGTTATCATGGTTGGGGCCATGCACCGTCACACCCCAATTGGTGATAGGGGTGAATTGTGGTCGTAATTAGCACATAGAAGCTGAAGCTATTGTGAGTCGGCTGCGTCCGCCTGACATTTAGCAGTGCGGTGTTCCTAGCGGTCCACCTGTATCATTAGCATATAGGTGTTGCTAGGTGACAACGTATATATATATATATATATATATATATATATATATATATATATATATATATTCCACCCCTGATTACGGATTGATTTGCTGAAACTAAGAAGAAACTCTGAAAATATCTACAGAAATGTGGTTAACATTCAAAGGCGGGGGGAGTTGTGTGCCAGGTCAATGATGAGGACACACACTGACAAAATGCTGGTCTACAGATCAGGTGGGAGCACCGTTTTAACCTAACCTTTTCCTAACTGCTTTGCTTCACCTTGTGTCCCAGCCCACCCGGCGTCTCGGAGGCAGAAGCGACCAGGGATATTTTTTAGCAGTGTATTTATCGAGAGAGGGAGGGAGAGATAGAGAGATAAGAGAGAGAGAAGGAGAGAGAAAGGGAAAGGGAGATAGAGAGGCGGGGAGAGAGAGGGGGAAAGGGAGAGGGGGGGGGGGGGGAGAGAGAGAGAGAGTGAGCGAGAGGGAAGGAGAGAGCGAGAGAGAGGGGGAGAGAGAAAGAGAGAGAGTGTGAGAGAGAGAGAGAGAGAGAGAGAGAGAGAGGGAGGGGGAGAGTGAGAGGTGGAAAGTGAGGGGGGGAGAGAGAGAGCAAGAGAGAGAGAGAGGGGGGGAGGGACGGAGAGAGGCAGAGCAAGAGGAGGAGAGAGGGATGGAGAGAGGGAGTGAGAGAGAAAGAGAAAGAGTGAGAGAGTGAGTGTGAGAGTGAGAGCGAGACTGCATGAGTCAGAGGGGATGAACGATGGTGTGACATCTGTGTCTCCGTCCCAGCGGCCCCCGTAGCCATTGATCCGCAAGCCAGCGACCTTTTCACAAACTCTGCATGCGCTCTTCCCCAGTCCCTATACCCTTTCCACGCACCACCCAGAGTGTCTGTGTGTGTGTGTGTGTGTGTGTGTGTGTCTGTGTGTGGGTGTGTGTGTGTTTGTGTCCGGTGATGTTGAGTGTCAGGTTTTTCTGTTTCTGGTTTTGGAATAGTTGGTCTTTTGTGTTACCTAGTGTTACATTTCCAATGTGTATGTGTGTTGTCGTCCATGTGAAACGGTGTGTGTGCCTGTCTGTGTGTCTGTGTGTGATTGTGTGTGTGTGTGCTTGCATGTGCTTATGTGTGCATGTGTGTGTGTGTATCTAACCTTTACGATGGATCCAGAATGTGAAGAACAGACTCGGACAGACTTTTTAGCAAGTTTTTTGATATCCTGATAGAAAGGTCAGACTCATTCTGAGAGCTATTAATGTCATGTCCTCAATATATTAAAGTTGTTTCAAAACTAAATCCCCAAGGAGAGCAACATTTTGAAGATTTCACCTATTTCAGCTCAAATACTGTGGAACATAACAGGCTACGTACTTGTCAATGTATATTTTAACAGAATTTTCGATCATGTTTATCCAAAGACACTCCCTATTTTTAGCAAATTGTGTCTCCAAATGTGTATACAGTCATAGCTTTCATCCTACCTTACCAAACATTTGAACATTTCTAGGGCCAACTTGGAACGCAATTACGACCGCACTTTGCGATTTACATTCACGTTCAAGGCAAACCTCTGCTACCTTTTCTGTTTTCTACCACATCTCATTGGCTGAAACATTTCCAGTCAAAGGCAACCAAACACGGGTTCTGCGGAAACAAAGAAGATAATTCATCCGTTTTGCCCAATGGGTGTGAAGGTGTTCTGCTTGGAGTGATTAAGCCATTTATAAGCTAGGTCGCTTCCGATACATTTCCCAGCGAGTACAGCGCCTCTGAGAGAGTTGAACTTGCAGCGATTGTATTTTCCTCCTGTCATTCAGAACCGCGGTGTGGGTGGGTGTGGGAGGGTGTGGGAGGGTGTGGGAGGGTGTGGGCGACAATGGGGGTTAGTGCTGTGTGCATTGCAGCAAATAGCATGAAAGCCCTGGAGTGTGACCTGTTTGCCCGGCGCACATCAAAGAACGCGGTGCGTGCACGGGAACGGTGGAGCCTTCATCTGATCCCCGAGCCGTCAGCGAACCGGCTGGAGCAGATGGAACGCTGCGACTCTGACTATGGTCACCATCCACTCTCTCTCTCTCCACCTGCGTCTCTATCTCCGTCTATGTCTCTAGCTGTGTCTCTAGCTCCGTCTTTGACTCTCTCTCTTTTTACTCTCCCCCAGTCTTTTGTTCTTCCCAGCTGTCTATCTTTCTAGTACACCTGTATTTATCTATCTAGTTCTTGGCTCTTGATTTTCTTTCTTACATTTTGGTTTGTTGGACTGAAAAGTCTTTGAAATGTTCTCTTTCTCTCTATCTCCATATTCCTCTGTATCTTTCTCTCATGCTCTCTCTCTCTCCCTCTCTCTCTCTCTCCCTCTCTCACTCTCTCTCCCTCTCTCGCTGTGTATCTCTCTCTACCTTGCTTGTCAGAGCTGGCTGATTGTCGAAGGTCGTCAGGGGTCAAAGTCAATGCGATGAGCCTGAATCGTTCCGCTTTCATGGTGTCCTTGAAACTTCTAGTGAGGTCATACATGAAGGTATGATGAAAATAAATCAATCCCACAATTTCACAGCTCACAAGGAACACTTTAAAACTCAAGTTGCAGGTGTGAGTGTACATGTGTGTGTGTGTGTGTGTGTGTGTGTGTGTGTGTGTGTGTGTGTGTGTGTGTGTGTGTGTGTGTGTGTGTGTTTGTGTATGCGTGTGCATGTGTGTGTGTGTGTGTGTGTGTGTGTGTATGTGTGTACCTGTGTGTGTGCATCCCTGTATGTATGTATGTGTGTGTGTGTGTGTGTGTGTGTGTGTGTGTGTGTGTGTGTGTGTGTGTGTGTGTGTGTGTGTGCATGTGTGTGTGTGTGTGTGTGTGTGTGTGTGTGTGTACCTGTGTGTGTGCATCCCTGTATGTGTGTGTGTGTGTGTGTGTGTGTGTGTGTGTGTGTGTGTGTGTGCCTGCGTGCGTGCGTGCGTGCGTGTGTGTGCGGGCAACACGGCTGTCGTCGGTTGTCTCGATGAAGCTAATGTGTTGTACATTTCGCCGTGATTGCGATTAATTAGAAGATGAGGGGTTGCGCGCCGACAAGCTGATTATTTCGATTAAATAGATCAGCTCCTCGAGACGCCGGAACAAACCCCTCCTGAACCCAAAGACATCCACCCCTTTCCCACACACACACACACACACACACACATACCTCTAGTCTACACTCTACTATTAATTAATAATAGTACTTTATTATTTTTTGGACTGTTATTTTGCGACCGCTAGTGGAAGTGTGTGCAGCGTAGTGTAGAGAGGGCGGATGACACTCAGCTGAAAGGCGCCCGGTTCTCCAGGTCTCCAATATCCACAAGACAACATCCTCAGCACGCCGACTCCCGGAATGTATGCAAGTCGCTTTGAGCTAAATCCTCTGTTGAATTATTGAATCACGCCGTGATTGAGAGCCCGGTTCACAGGCTCCATCTGTGCACCGTGGATGATGTCATTGCGTGCGCCGAGAGAGGGTTGTGGTTCTCCGACACTCAACTTCTCAGACAACTTCTCAGACACACCCACACACACACACACGTGTGGAGCTCCGTCTGGCCAGCGGCTGCTGGTGATGTCCCCGTCTGAGAAAGGATTAAGCTTCTCCGACGCTTATAGCTATATTACGCCATGTTGTGTGACGCACTTTGATGCATAACATTGCGCATCACCATCATCAATGACAATGGTACTATAAACGTATCACAAAGTTGGCCTGGGTCGTAACCATGGAAATAACTAACCCCCCTCCTTCCTAGAACTCTGAGCCAAAACACATTTTCTAAAATGTCGTAGTGTTCAATATTGAAACTGAAACAATGGGTACACTCATACTTTAAGAATACTTCAACAATCGAGAGATCCATGGCTCTTTGGTTCTAGTTCTCTTTCCTTTTTCTTCTTTTTTTTCTAATGGTTGATCACCTCCAGCCTGATGTTCAGCACATGTCTCCCCCTCTCGTCAGCAGACATGCCAGACCACTCTAGTCTCTGCCTATCCACTCAGCCTGCTCCTGACTGCCTCCTACAACTGTCAATCAAACACTCATCATTGTGCCGGTGTAAAGTGCAAACGTGCTTCCAAACGCTTTCATGTGAATCTCTCACTCCGAATATATTTCCCTCGAAGGCAAACACGACATCGTCTGGAATAGAAATACAACGTGTCAATCCAGACGCCACCTTTCTCTTGTTCTTTCCTTTCGTCTCCCTGATTGTCATTAATATTTCTTTGTGCACTCTCCACCATCTCCCACTGGTGGAGCCACAAGGAGCGTCTGTGATTGACGCGCCCATGCCTAGTGACATGATAAGCCTGTGCGTTCCCTGCACACAATGAGAATGGTGATTAGCAAGGAACGAGAATACACAAGTGTACTCACAGCACACAAACATGCAAAGTGCAAACACACGCACACACACACAAACATATGCACACACACACACACACACACACACACACGTCCAAACACACACACACACGCACACACACACACAAACAGAAATCAAGTTTATACAGACACAATCCTCTCCAACTTACACCTACACACATACACACACATGCACACACACACATACACACAATAACAAATGCACACACACACACACGCACACACACTCACATACACATACCCACATACATGACCAAACTCTCTAAACATACGCAATCCCCTGAACTTCGGGAAGGCCGCTGTCATCATGACTGTATTGTCTTCCATTAACCTGAGTTGGAAAAGGTAATCAGGTGCTTTTTTTTTTTCTCCCTCTCTCCGGTGTGTTATCTCGTCATTAGTGTTCATTAAGCATTTTCCCTCTCCACTCTGGTACCTCCATGAAGCTGATTAGAACCAAGCCTGCACCGCCAGCTCCCAACCCGACCCGCAGAGTTCAGCAGAAAAGCTGTGAGAAAAACTGATAACAGCAGTCGTCGCTGGTTTCATAATCCTGCGTTTTTTAAACTTTTTTAAAATTCACCTCCGCATTGTGTGTCTGATGTTTTATTTAGCTCAAGTAACGTGGCGAGAAACAAC
>NC_140290.1:10860523-10868023 GCF_964030765.1 Micromesistius poutassou | reverse complement strand
CTCTCTCTCTCTCTCTCTCTCTCTCTCTCTCTCTCTCTCTCTCTCTCTCTCTCTCTCGCTGTGAACAGACAAGATGCATCATCACATTTAGACGTGATTTGTCGTGATTAGCTTGAATATAATATGCGTGCCTGCGAGCATGTGTGTGTGTGTGTGTGTTTGTGTGTGTGCTCGTCTATGACTCCTGATTTGTGTTGATGTTTCTGGCACTATCTCTGTCAGGGTTTTTGTCGTTTTCAAGTGCAGAATGACAGTGGGGAAGAGAGCCAATCAAGTGAAAGACAAGGGGACAGATAAACAACAGCAGTGAGAATGAAGCTTCTTCTATATATGAATGAAAAAAGCCCTTATTTCAGAAGGAATTGTCAGGCACTCACCCTTGTTCTCCAACCACCTGAAGGCCAAAGAGCCCGGTGATAAGCCCTCCTGAAGAGGCCATTAAGCTATTTCCGACTAGCCTTTCATCTCTGTTTACCTTGGCCTGCTATATAGCTGTGACAGTGCCGCCCTCCACTTATCAGAAGTAGGCGAGAGCAAACGGCAATAATAAGTAAGCCGGGCTGTGGTGTGTTTGTCCTCTCTTTTCCTCTTAAGTTGTGTTCAGGGTCTCTCACTCGCTCTGTCTTGCTGTGTCTCTCTCTCTCTCTCTCTCTCTCTCTCTCTCTCTCTCTCTCTCTCTCTCTCTCTCTCTCTCTCTCTCTCTCTCTCTCTCTCTGTCTTCAGCGATGACCTGTGTTATGTTCTTCCTCTCCAGTGCCTGCGGATGGTTCTTGTCCGTTGTAGTAACACACTGTACTTTACGTGTGTGAAGTACCAGGTCAGTGGCACAAATATATTAATGGTTCAACAGTTATTATGTCTCGCTCTCTCGCTCTCTAACTCTCTCTCTATTAACGACTAAACGGATTGTTTCTCTGACAGTAAATGTTAAAGGTTAACTTAGCATAGAAAAGGATAAATTAAAAAACGAAAAAAACGAATATTAAACTTAGTTTATAATTAAAAAGTCAGCGTAGCACAGTGTTTGCTGAATGACTTGTGTTCCGGGGCTGGTGGTGGTGACATGGTGGTCAGTTTGGGGAGAGGTCTTTGGGGCAACTGATCAATGAAGGGAAAGACAGGATAGAGAGGGGGGAAGGGGGGGCTGGAGAAAACAAGAATAATGGCGGGAAGATGGGAAAAGAGGGCAAGAGAAGGAGGAGCTATGGGGCAGGATGAATAGGAACAGGGCCTGGAGGCACTTAATTTTCGCCATTAGGATGGAAATCTAATTTCCCCTGTGCTGTGGCCATCATCGCAGACACCATCCCCACCGCTAGCAGCCATTCTGCATTCAGCCATTCTCCCTCTCTCTCTCTCTCTCTCTCTCTGGCTCCATTTCCATCTCTCTCTCACATTCTCACCATTTTTCTCCCTCTCAGTCACATATATAGCAGTATATCTACATTTAAAGGGCTTTCCACTTTAAAGGCATGCGTGAATGTAACGACAGCAAAGTGACCATGCGTAACCCAGTGCTGCTGTTTGGGATCATCACAGTCTTAAAACCAATCAGGGAGGATATTATTACTATAACTGTTATTTTATAGTCGGCGGGGTGCACCATATCGGCAAGTGTCCGCACAGTCCACACACGTCCGTGCCCTTTATAATCGCCACCAGGCAGAGACACTGGTTGTGGACACACGACGCGAGCCCAGGTTAGGTTTCTGTCAGTGTCAATAGTCCCTCCATGCATCTGCTTTGCATAGGCTCCACCGCGCTGTTGCGTCGTGGGCCTTGTGCACACCACGTGGGGCTTGTTGACTTATCAGCCAACGAGCCAATCGCAGGCAAGATCATGGGACCCCTGTGAGGCACGTATTGTGTGCATTGTTCATTTTTCAATCCGGTCCAGTGCAGTATGGCTGCATTATATACATACACTCCCAGTATCTCTCCGCTTCAGGTGTTGACTTGGAATTCTTTGGTCAAATGTAAGAAAGGATTGCGTCTATTCCACAAGAACAAATGCAACTCGATCTCCGTGTGGAGTCATTCGGATCCGCAAATTACTTTGGCCCGCCCACGGTTTTCCCATTCTGCCTCTGCCACTACTACTTTACTTTACATCGAATGATTTGCCGCCGAGAATCGCTGTATCGGTAATCCACCGAGCGCTTCTGGTCTACGACTGCAGAGAGAGAGAGAGAGAGCAGCGGTCTTATGATATTCATAAAACAAAAGCAGTCATGACTATTTTTCCTACCTTTTCACTCCTCGTTGCTCGCCCTGCAGGGGTACGGTGGAGCGACAGCCCTCTCTCACCTGGCCACGCCGGTGGCATCAGGCTGCACTCACTGAGTGACGCAGGGGTCATCAGTGTCCGCAGTGGGACGCACTCCATCTTCTTCCCATTACCCGCCTTGTCTCGTTTGGGTGTTCATGGGTTCAGGGTGTCGCAGATGGAAGCGCACACCTGTGTACATTGTGTGTGCGCGTGTGCATGTGTGTGTGTGTGTGCAGTTTTACAGACAAAGCAAAAGCGAGGATTATCATTAAACAGTAAAATGATTGGATTGGATTAACAAAGTACCATCTCATCTTATCTAAGGGGTAGATTTCGGAAACGTGTGACACAAATGTGTCACTCTGCCGTCTGTACGCCTCATTTCCACAGCTGACGGTAAATAATTGCATATTTTTCCGACAGCTCTGTAATGGAAAAACACATGACTTATTTCCATTTCCACATTTAGTGAGCGTCACTGTGGTCGATCCCGCTCTGCACTGGCGACCAATATTAACTTCCTCTTTGGCACACAGATAATCCTAAACCTTTCCCATTGTGTGCATGTGTCTGTGTGTGTGTGCGTGCGTGCGTGCGTGCATGCGTATGTTACTGTTTAATGAGCTCATATCTGCGCCCTGCCACACTCTTGCCTGGCTCTATCTTATCCACAGTACAACTGGAGCCAGTGTTCTCACACACAATGCCCTCTCCAAAGCATCTGGACTCCCACACAAAAAAACCTGCAGTCTATTCCGAATGACGGGCGCTATGGAGTATGACAAATAGGCCTGTATTAATTCCAACCTGGCAGTCTTCCCTTTTTTTATATTGCTTCATTCACGATATTTCTTTTCTACAATATTTGATTTAGACCGTTAGCCGCTCATCTCAAATCATAAATAATTTCCCTCATATTTGAAGGGGGACCTTCACTTTATGACACTTTTGGAGTCCCCGTCTCACCTACCTTGCCTATTGTCAGGCAGTTTTTAGGTTGCTTGCTTCAATATTTAGTTATTTGATCCTGTTAAAGCAACCCCCTCCTCCCCATTTAATAGAAGCCTTTTCAACGTCAAACTCCACGGTACACTCATTGTTAACACATGTCTCTGCTTCTCCCGACTCACGATATTGTCCTTCTAATGAATGTGTCACCCTTCATTTCTCATTTAGGTATTTAATTATGTTCCCATTTAATAATGTACGAGGTGTGTTGACAATGAGTCTAAAGTGGAGTTTGATGTCGAATGGGCTTCTATGGGATCGATGGGGGGATGGGCTCACACAGCAAGCTCCCTGATAGCTGGCACACGGAAACACAGGAGTAGTTGAGAAAATAACCCAAGAGGTGTTATAAAGTGAAACTCCCCTTTTAACCTTCCAACCTACTGGGGAGGCAACCTCTGACCTCATGAAGTTCCTCAGCGCTGGGTTGCTGTTAAGAAGCGGCTGAGCTCGGTGGAGAAGGGGGAGAGGGGGGGGGGGGGGGGGGTGAAAGTGGGTCAGGCACCGGCTGTATGAATATTTCAGGAAGCACAGCTCTCTGGCTTGGAGCTCGTGTAGACACACAGACCCAGCTCTGAGCTTTATTAAACATTGACAGAAAGCCGCGCGCTCTGCCGGTACCCGCTGAGCTCAGAGGTTGCGTGTCTCCGTGTCTTCCGAGGGAAAATATACAGGAACACATCGCCTGTGATGTCAGTCCATTCTGCCATGCATTCTTTTTTTTAAAGGGATGTTTTCAGCTGTTTGTTTGTTTTTTTGGCCCTTACATGCGCTCGCTGGGTTACAACCGAAGGAATTCTAAATTTTGTCGTGAACAGCATTTTGACTTAGTCAAAGGACAAAAGTCCAAATCTCTACCTGATCTGCCCGGTCAAAAAGACCTGGGAGATAATAAATAAATGAGAGATTCTCTGCGTACTAGATGAGAAAAGGGGTGATACACTGCAGGAGATGTATCGCAGTGAGAAAGTCATCCATAATTTAATGAAAATTATGTATATGAAAAATAAACGAGGATCAAGGCATTGATGGAAGGAGAAGCTGGAGAGAGTAGAAAATGTCGTGCTTTGGTGGGCTTAATGACCTTTAGTATGGAGTGACTCATGACTCATGGCTTGCATGGAGGTATGTGTGTGTCGGGGTACGTGGGTGTGCGTGTTTGTACCCCAGTCTGGTAAAAGAAAATCATGAGCCTAATGGATAACACAGATTATTACTAATAGAGAGAAAAGCCAACAGACAAACCAAAATAATGCAACCTGCACCATTTGGTTTCCTCAGAGTTTTAACAGAATGGTAGAGACCAGGTACATGCTTAGGGCTGGTCACCTGGCTATAGAGAAGCATTGTCATAGACAGGCCTGGCTGCCAAGAGAAGGCCTGACATCCAGTGTCAGCCTTCTCTTCTGTGCATCCGGTACACAGAAGAGCAGCTAGAAACAGAGCTGCACTTCTTAACCTCCTGCAGACTATATGAAGACATCAGGAACACTTATCTCCCTCGGATCACACAGACCCGTGGAGACTTTAACAACACCCCAGATATGAACAAACTGCCCTCTCTGTTAGGGATTTTGCAATCACAGCAGCACGTTTGTCACCTGTCGTGATGAGAAGAGGGCGTCCAACACATCACACTGTCAGCACTCTGTCTTACAGTTAAAATACATCCCTACTCTACCTATTTGCTCTCTCACACTATAATGCCTATATTAATTTGCTGTTGCAATATTGCACGCAAAATTTGACATATACAACCTGCATAATAATTGTTTCTGGAAATATTTTCTTATTCTATATCAAACCCTTTCATGCTATTTTATATTAATGTTATTTTGTGCATCTACATTGTACAGTCAGAGGGCCTTGATAGATGGATGAAAACTCCTTCCGTGGCCCAGGTCCAGGGAATAGATTGATTTACTCACTCACTATTACCTCATTTTGTGCACTTTGTACCGATAATTGATATCATGGTTTTTCCATGCCAATAAAGCTTCTTTGAATTTAATTGAATAGAGAAATTGAGTGAGTATTCACACAACAACAAGGTGAAATGTACCAGATGCTATCGATGTTATCTATATGCATATATAGGCTTTGAGATAAGGTTGTGCGGACCAATATCTTTTCAGTATGTTGATATGTATACGCGTGTCTGTATTCCCCAGTGTGTGTGTGTGTGTGTGTGTGTGTCTTTGAGTGACACAATGATTGACAGTTCCTTACCAGCAGTGTCCATGCCAGAGATGTCAACATGGTTTAATTTACCCTTCCATGCGGAGCCGAGTCACTCACTTTGCTGTCAATTCATGAAAGGGGACACGTGCACATACTACACACACACACAAAGGCGTGTGCAGACACACACAAAAACTCACCTAGTGCTAATGAGCATCAGCCAGTTAATGCAGGTGCACTGGGCTGTCTGAGACGCCGCACCCCTCCCCCTACGGGACACTCGCCCGGAATGACCGCCACGTCGTCATGGATAAACCAATGACACAGCTGCACCTGGGTTTGCGCTTCCTGGGTGACGGTGCTCGTCCAGCCAATCGGCCGAGAACAGGTCACGCTCTATTTGATGATTATCTCTGCATCTGTCCCTGAATGTCTCTCAACTCTATGGTAAAACCCAGGCACATGATGTCGACACAGACCCATCCCGGTGCTACTTTTTCCGGGATTGTGACTCGAGTTTAGAAAAGCACATTTTCAACTGTACAACCCTTTAACGTACAAACATACACTCAATGTGCCCTCTGGCTGTGCAGACGCATCTTGTGGTTTATAAAAGGATTTAATCGCCATTGATTTCATTCTTTATCCACCACTGGAATGTTGTTTCATTACAATAGAGTGCATTTTATACACAACCCCTTTTCTGCTTATCGCTCATTGTGAATGTACCCAGCACTTAATAGAGGACGCAATTACAGAAATAAGCAGCAGCCCCATTCAAATACATTAATACAACATTTAGAAACATATTGAACAGCGTTATCCACTGAACGACAAACCAAATAAAGTTGAAGACAATGACCATGGCTACCATATGCTATTTTTGCTCATGTTCTGATGACCGCGAGTCAAACTGTGAAGAGGAATAAATATGTTCACGCGTGACTAAGTGTTAAGGAACAACACGGAGGGGAGTGAGGATGGGAAGGGTGAAAAGAAAAGAAGAGAGAGGGAGAAGAGAATGGGGGAGAAAAACAAGAGAAGCTGATTTTTGCAGATTAATCAGGCAGGATTAATGGCAGCCGGAGAGATGGATGGGGGACGCAGGACAGCCGGCTGTGTTTGCATGCTTATTGCCCCTGCGTGCGAGTGCGCACACTGTCGTCAATGCAGCACTTGTCCTGCTGGGAGGAGGCGGTGGAGTGCAGCATCAATAAAAATGGTAATCACTTGAAAAAACAACCCCCAAAAAAAAAACAGTAATAAATACGCCTTTCACTTTCCATTACTCAAGCCACTTGACAGCACAAGAGGGCGGGGGTGGGGGGGGCAACTATCTCCACATCCGTCTGGTGTGGGTTGGCTTTGTGTTTTTCGCCAAAAGCGTCGGTAATGTGATTTATGTGTGCTCCCTATCAATGAATTCTGTCCGTTTTCACAATCACCCAGTATTTACAGGGCGACTCTAAATCCCCCCCCCCCCCCCCCCGGTCTGCTCGCGGTATATATCTGGCGTGCAGAAGAGCCAAGAGGCTCTCCGGTTGAAAACTGCCCATTTTCCTGCCTAACGAACCAAATCCATCCTTAAACGTTCCTCTTCCTCCTTCCTCTTGTTCCAGGTGAGTCCAGCGCAGCCCTGTCTCGCCTACAGCGCCCCCTGTCGGCCCGGACGGCTCACCATGCCCCGGCGCCTGTGAAGGGGTACCATGTCAGCCGCAGCATGTCCCAGCACTCCTCCGGGGGGGGCGGCGGGTGGTAGTGGAGGAGGAGGAGGAGGAGGGAGGAGGCGGGCCCTGCCACTGCATGCCCGAGGACCTCGACCCCGCCCTGGCCCGGGAGTTCTACCAGGGCCACAACGACGCCGGGGGCCACTACTACCCTCCCTCCGAGTCCCTGGCCCTGGAGCGACACCACTCCCACTCCCACGCCCACGCCCACGCCCACGGCCACTCGGGCGGGGGCACCTTCCCGCGCTCGCACCCCAGCCAGCACCCGCCGCTGCAGTCGCTGGACTCCTGCGAGGAGTGCGTCGGGCCCCCGGG
>NC_140290.1:10837929-10860323 GCF_964030765.1 Micromesistius poutassou | reverse complement strand
AGCAGGACTACATCCAGGGCGGCTACGCCCCGGAGAGCTGTCAGACCGACGCGCGACCCCACCCCATCCTGCCCTCCCGGGCCCACTCCCCGCTGCCCCTCACCTCGGAACGGGCCTGGGCGGGCACGCCGTCCCCTGGAGGGCCCCCGCAGCCTACCGGACTCTGGCGCGCCTCGCCTTGCATGAGGGACGGGGAGTTCTTCCTGCGGCTGCTCCAGACGGAGGTGGAGAGGATAGAGGGATGGTGCCAGGGGATGGAGAGGGAGGCGGAGGAGAATGAGTTGCCGGAGGAGGGTACGGTTCCCAAGGAGTTTATGTGTAGGAATTGATTGATCCGTAAGCTAGAAGTAAAGTCAATAGCGGTGAGCAACGCTACAGAGGTGAATCACACGGATTTAAGATCATAGTGTACATGCAGGAATGCTGGATTGAGGACCGCTGTTGACCGGAGTCGTTCAGCATCTGTACAAATGATGATCATCACGAAGCCCGCCCAGTGACTGCTCGCTCAATATTTATAGAGGAGCGGAAGGAATGCTATGTAATTTAGGAAAATTATATCAAGTTGCGGCGGAACACAGTGATGTTTCAAAGCCACCTGCTCATTTTGCCAATTAGACGCCAATTAGACTCTGAATTGGTGAGGTTCAAAAACCCGAAAGTATTTCTGCTCCAATATTGGATATCAGAAATGGTTCCTGGAGTATCGCATGAATGAATAAATGATTGAATATCAATAAATGGTTTGCAGCTTGCAGCAGAAAAAAAAGTGTGTTCTAGGCTCTAGGCTTTAAGTCAAATCGATGTGTGGGGATTTTCTACACCTAATGGAATTCTGTTGTGAGTCTTGTTTTCCTTTCCCACTCTCTCCAGCTCTGGAACTGATTCGTAATGCCATCGGCAGCGCTCAGATGCTCATGTCTCAAAAGGTGCAGCAGTTCTTCCGGCTCTGCCAGCAAAGTGTGGTGAGTAGGTCTGATCGCGTGTATGTGTGTTTGTGTGAATTTATTGGTGTGTGTGTGTGTGTGTATGTCTGATCGTGTGTGTATGTGTGGTTGTGTGTGTGTGTGTGTGTGTGTGTGTGTGTGTCTGATCGTGTGCGTGTGTGTATGTGTGGTTGTGTGTGTGTGTGTGTGTGTGTGTGTGTGTGTGTGTGTGTGTCTGATCGTGTGTGTGTGTGTGTGTGCGTGTGTCTGCGTGTGTGTGAAGCTGCTTGTGAATGCAAGTTTTCTGCGAGCTGAATACTGACACTGCACGGATTGCAGCTACAAAGCTATTTCAGTGGGTGTTAACGAGAAGCAAAAAAACTGAAAAGGTGTCATCTCATCTTCTCCTTTCATTTCTCCCTTCTTAAACTCCGACCCGATCCACCGCCACCCACACACACCCACACAATCAACCCACCCAGGACCCCTCAGCGTACCCCCAGCCCACCTCTCAGGACCTGGCAGGCTTCTGGGACCTGCTCCAGCTCAACATCGAGGACGTGAGGGTCAAGTTCCAGGACCTCCAGAGGATCAAGGACTCCGGCTGGCTCCCGGCCGAGAAGAAGGTGAGCGGCCTGCGGGTGCACTCGGCCCTGGCCCCGCGACAGCGCCCCCTGAGGGCCATGGTGGTGCCCTGCAAGAGGGTGACGCAAAAGGAGGCGGCGCCCTCCAAGCCCTTCTTGGCTGAGAAACTGCACAATGGCGACAGGACCTCGGACCCTTGACATAGTGTGGAGTCAAAGTGTCTCGTGATGACTATATTGCGATGGTCGAAACGTGTGTTTGTGTGTGAGTTTGTATATAGCGCAGCTGTAGAAACAAGGGGGTAAAGACTGGATTCTTATATGTATACTGTATACTGTATGTAAACTGCCACCCTTTGCGATTATTAATTGCAATCCATTCATTGATAACACACAAATAACACATTAAATGTTGAAACAGTACACCGCGCTCATGCAACCAAACTCATTGTGCTGTGTAGTGTCTCCTGATAGCTTACTAAAAAACTAACCCTTCTCTTTCATTTCCTCTTCTTTTTGCCTTTTCCCTTCTCATCTCATCTCTCACTCGTCTCCTCTCTTTCCTGTGATCTCGCCCCCCCCACGCCGATCCACACTGTTTTTCGATTCTCGTAACGCCTTTGTCTCCGTCTGTATATCCTGTCCATCCTGTCTCCTGTCCTGTGACCTCGCCCCTTGCATTCATTAAACCATTGCTCTGTTTGTCCTCCCTGTACCTTGTCCTACCATGTTCTCATTTCCTCATGGGAACACACACCACCACTCCCCTAACCATTATCCGTATCCATGGACCTGCTCGTCCTCCACACTCCTCCAACCCCCCCAACCTGCACCAACCCATGATCCATGCACCCATCCATCGTTTCATCACACCCCACCATCACACACACCCTCCCCCACATCCTCACCCTGCTCCCTCCCCCCCCCCCCCCCCCCCCCATCCCAGGAGGACAAGAAGCTTCCTCCCCCCTTACCAAAGAAGCCAGCCGGGGGGGTGAGCGGCAGCCTACGGGCGGACAGTGTCGGAGACGGAGGTGGAGGAGGTGGTGGGGGGGGCGGTGGAGGAGGAGGAGGAGGAGGGGGAGTGGGGGGTGTTGGCAGCGGCGGGGGGGGCTTGGGCGGGACCCTGGCGGTGCCCCGTTTGGGCGGGCGCACGCTGCCAGTCAGGGAGAAGTCCCTGGACCTTGGGGACCGCCAGAGGACTGAGGCCAGGAGGAGGCTGCTCCAGACCAAGAGGACTGCCTCCTTCCGACAGAACTCGGCCACGGAGAGCGCCGACAGCATCGAGATCTACATCCCCGAGGCCCAGACCCGCCTCTGAAACCGCAGGCCCCTTTTTAGTGGTTTGGTGGTGTAGTTACCCGTTCAACAAACACATTTGAATCCGGGGGGGGGGGGGGGGGGTGCTTTGAGATAGGGCCGAGCTGCTCGAATCTCCAAGTCTTAAGATGAGGCCCCTCTTTTATCGGTCTCCCACGGTGGGCCCTTGTCCACAGCCATTTCAACAGTTGGCAATACAAAATGATTTGTTCTGTGCTGAGGGGTGGAGAAAAAAAGAGCAAGGACAGCCATTTTGTCTGGGGAGTCAAAATGTTCAATTGTAGCTTAACATTGATTTGTTTCGGGAGTTTTATTTATTGCAGACCTTAAACTCCATGCCATTGGATGTGGGATTCTTTGGCAAGGAAAAGAAGACTTTTTTTTTTGACCAGGTCTTCAGTGGAAGGGTCACGCCATCGTAGCATGCCTGAGCGTGTTCTCTTAGCATCTTCTCTCACTGAAAATAAAGGGCTTAAGGGGATCAGAACCTTTGTTAAGGGAGGAGAGGAATAATCACTATATACACTGAAATGCTTGGGGCACTCCTTCACAACAATCTATTATAGCTATACCACATTTATGTGTTTTGGTGCCGGGGCGGGGGGAGGGGGGTGGGGGGTTGTTAGGTTATTTTTCAATTTACTTTTAAAAGATGCTTTGAGAATGGCTGTTTGACCGTTTTAATCTGAACACAAAGCCCTCAACATCGAGTATGTTGGCAATCCCAAAGAACATTCTTAGTGCATCGCTAGCCAGCTACAGATGGCACCTTCACAATTACCCAGGCAGTCACATTAGCCTCACCACCACTGCCTCTACCCCTCCATGTCCTAAAGAATCCTCCTACACTTCTCTGCAGTTTGGATTCCAGTTAGATTATTTCAATGATGCGTTTTTGTACATAGTGTGCATGCCTTAGTTCGCCAGAGAGAGCTTTGCAGTGTAGCATCATTAGCCTCATAGAAAAATAATGGAGCTGCTGGCTTTGATATAGCCCTATATATCTATTGTTTTGGGTTCCAGGGGTTGGGGTATATTTTAAGGTTTTGGTGTTTTTTGAAAAAAATAATTGTGCGTCGGGGTTGGTGTTTCCAGACACAAAGTCACTGTGAGATTACAGCACCTCCTTGTGGTGAAACAACGTAAAACAATACAAAAGATTAACACCCGGGCAACCTTTTTCCTAATTCATAGTCGTATGAAAAAACAACCCTGCTGATAGGGACATGATCTTCAACCCTTGAGAGGCCACATATTTGTACTTAGTTAAAACTACATCGACATCTCTCTCATTCTCTCATAGACAGGGGGATTATTGTGTGGCACAGAGACACTCCAAACATGTCATGCTTGAGAAACTGAAATATTGATTTTGTTTCCCTCCAGAGGTAACGAGGAGTCACACAACAAAGTCTTAAATTAACCATGACTGCATAATGTGTTTGTTACGGTAGCTCCAACACAAGGAATTTCTACTCTTTTCTTTCGTCATCATTCCCCGCAATACAGTATTTTAAATTGTTTGATGAAGGACTGGCATGGTTTGTAAAGGTTTGGGAAGGCCCAGCTTATGTCAAATTTGTGTAAGAAACAATTTTTCTCTCGAATCCTTTCTAAGGCTGGTATAGGAAGGAGAATTAATTTTGTTTATTGGTTTTATTTTGTGTCAGACGGTCGCATTTGCGCTGAAGCCCAACAAATACAAAGACCCAAAAATATGAATTTTGAAGAAAAAAGAAACTGAGCAAAGAATCTTTAGCATGATGTGTTTTTTCTAATATTTAAGATGGAATGTGTTGTAAAATTGAATATTTTGGGAGATTAATATTTTATAATATAATCTACATTTCTAGATTAGTAGACTATTGAGTACAACATAAAAGAGAAATATATCAAATGTGTAATATAAAAGTATTATTATTATAGAATATAGAATTGTGTGATTCTACAGCTATGTGGCATATTCAGACTCAGTACATGTGAAAACCAGTTTTTACAAATATATAAATATATATATTATATTACTATTACCTTCAGTAAGATAGCGTGCGGCAGGTCCACAGGGTATTTATGGCAAAAGAACCCCTCTCCCACACCCTACCCAACCCCACCTGACCCAACCAACACACACACACACACACACACACAAACACGGCAAACACAAACATGTCCTTTGGAACCAACTACATGTGCCTAACCAGCTAACAATGGGCGTTTTCTTCTAACAAAGTTTATAAAGAAAGAATAGTGACATGTACATACAAAATATATTTAAAAAAAATGTATAAACATAAATATAAATCGACCTATATAGAATATTGTAAAAAAAAAAAAGTTTTTATAATTTTGAACATGCCATAGGCCTATTTCTCTCTCTCTCTCTCTCTCTCTCTCTCTCTCTCTCTCTCTCTCTCTCTCTCTCTCTCTCTCTCTCTCTCTCTCTCTCTCTCTCTCTCTCTCTCTCTCTCTCTCTCTCTCTCTCACACACACACACACACACACACACACACACACACACACACACAGATAAAGAGCAATGGTTGATATGTTGGTTTATTCAAATGTTGGTGCACTGCATGTGTTACACTCCCCAAACTCTTAATTCTTTCACAATGCAGCAAGGCAAAATGTGTCATTATACATATAAATATACACACAGCATACAATATTTTGTTGCCATTCAACGTTATTTAAAGAAAATCCATTCACAGATTACTAAGCAGAAACTTTACACTTCAAAAGCACAATAAATAATCTGCTTTTATACTGTTAGCCCAACTGTGAATGCAGAATGTCTCCTCAACCATACGTCTCTTCATCCACAGGCACATCATAGCCTACCAAGAGAGCCATGGCCAGGGTTGGTAAGCTGCCAGCAATGACTATGGAGAGCAGGCAGCAAGCTAGCAGTTAGCCTCATTTTGATAGCTCTACTGTTTTAGCGTCTCATTGACCCAATCGAATCTCACTGAATTGATCCAATGTACTCCAAATGGTTTAGCGTTAATCAATATGTGATGTGGTCTTTCAACCAGTGGTTTTGTGACACAAACACATACATTGTGTAACACCACGAAAGTGTGCTTTTTCCTAGCTTGGTTCCAGAATCCACCTTTCCATCGTAAATATGCCCCACTCTTCTCTCTCACTCTACCCCCCCCCCCCCCCCCCCCCCCATGTCTCTCTTTATAGATATCTCTATCTATCTATCAACATACTTGCTATAAACAAAGGGAGGCCTTTCAGTTAAAGCAGTCTCAGCCAGGTGTGGGGTCCTCGGCCATCAACACCCACCTCCAACTGTCAGGACACCCAGACGGACACGTGAACACAGAGTACCTCAGCCCCCATAGCAACCCTGCCTTCCACCCCAGAGCACGCCCGCAAACACACACACACACACACATGCACAGGCACACACACACACACACAGTACTGACTATTTGGGGGAGGGGGGCACTTGTCCATCTCCACCACCACAAACCACCCCTCTGGTACCCCTTGGTACCCTGGCACCGTGGACACTGGGACGGGATCACAGCCAGCGAAGATACGACAACTTACTCTTAAATAAAGGACGGAACTCTATGGGACTTACTTCAAATCACAGAAGACTTCTGCAGAAACCAGTAGAAATGGAGTCGAGCTGTAGCCAAAGTTTGGCTGGTTTTGCTCTATGTGTCTGCGGGGAAAAAAAAAAGGAAAACTTGAAGAGGAGGCGGAGGAGGGATCGGGTAGCATTGAAGTGTGTGCGTGTTTGCGTGAGTGCATGTGTGAGTGCGTGTGTGTGTAATTGCACTGTGATGTTAACACTCCCTCTTTACAGCACAGACACGGGTAACCATAGGTGACCATAGACGACTCAGCAGAACCCTGTGCAATCAGCATAGTTAGTAACCAGTACGCCGCCCGCCCTCACGTTTACAAACATGTAAATACCTGTTGTCGTTGGACATTACTCTTATCAATATGTATTGTTATTGCAATTAATATGATAATGATTATTATTAGTAGTAGTTTGAGATCATTGGCCACCAAACAATGAGTTATGTCTTGTCTTGCTCAAAGTAGCATTACCATTCAACATATAGCTATGGGGGTAACATTACTGTTCTGTACTCAAGGGTGCGTCTCATGTACAACAACAAACAACTAAATAATAGTATTTTCTATTATCGCTGCTACTATGGAGGGGGGAAGCAAAAGAAGAAAAGAGACATAGACAATAGCCGTGGGGGGAGATCTCTGACTCGTCCATCAAACCCTTTTGACACTTGGGGGGGGTGGGGGGGGGTCGGAGCAACGAAGGGTGAAGACAACCGCCAAACGGACAAAAGGGAGGATCATCTTACAGGAGTTTAGCTGTGTATGTTTGTTCCAGGCGAAACCCTGCCTCAACCACCTTCACTCTCGAAGAGGATTGTGTTGTCCTTGCAAGAGGACGACAGGATCAGTTGCAGGCGTTTACATGCTCTCTGTATACTCTTATGTAGCAAACATAACACAGTTTATAGACCCTTCCTGGGGTTCACGCTTCTTCTCACATGGCTACACAGGTTTTTAATCTGAGGGGGGATGGTACACGGCGAGCTTCTCTGTATTTCAACTCTTGTTTCGTTCTAGACATAAGGACATTTTATATAAACACCTATAGAGTGATTCAGTGCCAAGTTAGCATATTGTACATAATCCCTTTTACCTTTTCTTTATTTCTCCAAAAAGATGTTTGGGTTAGAGAGGCGCACATAGCAATAGTGACGAACAATAAGCTGAACTTTGCTATTTGACAACACTAATGGGTACACAAAAAAAAATACTGCATGAAAACACCTAGTTGTGCATTGAAAGGGCCCATAGGCAGGATACATCTTAAACCACATGCTTCCGAGGGGAGGTTGCAAATTGACATGTAAAGCATCATCATTTTTCCTTTGGGTTTCTGTTTTGTACATAACAAAGTGGTTTATCAAGCCTCAATGTTCTATGGATCTAGATGTGTCCAGAAGCACATTTGCTAGGCCTGAAGCCCAGAGAGTAGGCACACTGTGACGTGGTTTAAAGCCAACACAGAATGTAACACTGTCAACATTGTCAAAACGTTTTCTAATGGCTGATATTATTCCTATCAATATGATTATTATAAAGCTATTTTTAGCGAGTTCAACAATTGATGCACATCCTCTGTGTGGTTTTTGTGTCGTGTTGATTAGCCCTGACATTGATGAATATTTGCATACAAATCAATTGGCTTGCACCAACTCAAACGGAGCAAACATGAATAAAATAGATTATAATGAAGCAAATAATATTTGAGAACACACTAGTTCCCAATAATTGAATTAATACTCTGATGGCAACTTTTTTGAATAACAAATAGTTTTAAAGATTGAGGCATCACTTGTTGGCCTGAAATTATCACAACAGAAAAGATCCAGTGTGAAAATATCTACCATGTAGGCCCTCAATACTCCAGGAGGGCATTCGTCTCACATGGAAAGACACAAAATCTCACAGCCTCACATCTATATCGCATTAGCACAAATCTACATGAGCGCTCAAGCACCCACAGACGCGTTGTATTCATCACACACAGCACGTTGCAACCACACGTACCAAGCTTTACAAAATATGAAGTTCCGCTTTGCAGTTAATAAATCGTTGCCAAAGAACTAAATGTTTTAGTTCAGGGACCCACATTGCCATAAGCCATGCGGGTGTAGCCTAGTTTTGACTCACCGAATATTCAGCCTGACCTTTCAGCTTCTAATTGCAGAATTGAGAATATATTTCCTTTTTTAATAACTTTTTTCTTAAATCCAGTGTTCTAATAAATATAAATGCTTCCCTTTGGCACTGACCCTGTTGCCAAGACATTATTATTCAGTGACTCCTACTAGTATTTGGAAATACTAAAATTGGTTAAAACATACCATGCATAAAGAAAAGAAAAACAATAGAGAAATTAAAATACATTTTAATCATTGCAGCAGACAGTATCAAAAATATGGATTATAAAAATGATCAATAAAACACAAATTATTGATAAAAAACCTAACCTTTACATCATCAGCATATTTAGTCAATTAATCAGATCAAGCATTGGGTCAGCATACTTTCAGACCATCAATATATGTGCACAAAAGATAAATGAAAAATGAAAAAAATCAGTCCATGATTTATCTGCAATAAAATCACACCTTCCATTGCACCACATCAACCAAAGGCAATTTACATTCAAGTCCCTGAGTCGTTATTAACCATCTGGATCTTTTAACAAGTTGATAAAAAAAATGAAAAAATGAAGGTACAGGTCCTGTAAGACTCTAGTGAGTCTTACAGGACTCACTCTAGTGAGTCTTACAGGACCCCATCCAACCGGAGAGTCCAGGCTTGACCAGGTGTGAAGGGCAGCTCAGGTAGCAGGACGATGAGACCAGCATCGGACGTGATCGGGGACCACGTCAACGGACATGGGTTTCCCAGCAGGGTTACCTTTAGGCAGAAAGGAGGATAAAGATTAAGATCCATTGCTATGGGTGGAAGCAAGGCTCCCCATTGGGGGAGGCTGGAAGTGAGCTCAGCATCTGGTGCCAAACATCATTTTAAACTCAGTAACGTCCTAGGCTGACAGAGGGACATGTATGGTGGTAGCGATATCCTGGTCGACCACAATGCAATTTCCGTAGTCCTTCTACACTAATTTCATGAGCTGTGTAGGCCAGATAAAAGTCCCCGGCAATAGAAAATTAGGGTTAGGGTTAGGCCAGCAGTTACTAACCCTACTAGTTACTAACCCTGGCCAGCAGAACAACAACAAAGAAAAAGGGGAATAAATCGATAGTTTATCGACAGTTGAGGAACAATGACAAAAATGGATATTGCGTCCTCCGAAGAATGCTACCCCAGACAGGGAATACCCAACGAGTAGCAGAGAAAGGCGGTTCTTTAAAAGATGTCAGGAATAAGAATAACAGAAAAGTCCCCTTACTTTGGTGTGCTCAGAAGTCTTTGGTGCGTAGAGGGTTAGAACTGTTCTGGTGGGCTTTGTTGTCATGAAGGCGTAGACAGTTGACCCTTTAGAGGTAAACCTACACAGGAGATGGTTACACACAGACCAGAATTTTTAGAGGCAACCACTGGACTGTTGGGAGTTTTAACACACACACACACACACACACACACACACACACACACACACACACATTAAAGGGCCCCCAGCCCCCCAGTTATGTTGGTCCCTGGGTCATGTCATCTGTTTTAGTAAAAGCGGATATTAGGGTTGGGAGAGAAGGAAAAAAAAAATAGTCATACAAGTATCAGGTTTCTTCTCTTCCGCAATTCTTGCACTTGTGTACAACAGAAAAATCCATGTAATCTTGATGGAAACATTACCGGGATCATCCAACAGAGGGCGCTATATTGAATTTGCCTATAATTGATTTGCATCCATGATGTTCTGTTCCTTTTAGCAACTTTCATACAACAATGGCACCAACGTCCCCGTAGAGCTCAACACAAAAAAATATATAGAAATCGATTCCTGTCGCCAGCGGAGACATCCTCTCTCACCAGAAGGTGTCGGTCTTGTTCTGCCTCTGCAGCCTCCAGGGGCTGGAGCCGTAGATGGCCTCCCCGTTGACATCCAGCCAGGCGCCCACACCCCGCAGTCTCTCCTCGAACAACGCGGGGATCATGCCGTCGGGGGTGGGGCCCACGTTCAGGAGGTAGTTCCCTCCCAGGGCCACCGTGCGCACCAGGTCCTGTGAGGCGCAGGACGTTCACCGTTATCATCACACAGGACTGAACCATGTGCCGAACGATGTGAGGAAACACGTTTGTTTTGTTAGCCATGTTGCTATCACAATACTTCTGACTCGTCACAAATCCTGACTTGTGATGCATACTAAAAACGAAAGATTTGCTGCTGCCTGAATCATGTGACAAAGTTAATAAGCATTTCATTATTGCCCACGACCTGTTACTTTGTATGCACTGGGCCTGATGCCATGTCAATTCACATAAACCACCAGTGAAAGGTGGTGCTGTAAAGTGTGCTAAACAATGGCAATCTCTCCAACCTCTATAATATCAGGGAGGTCCATCAGCTCCACGATCTTCATGTTCCTACGATAACCCCAGGATCGGAGGTCCACAGACGTGCACTTCTCCCACTTGTGTTTGGGCACTTCGCCGGGGGTGAACTTGTCTGCACAGTTGTAGTAGCCTCCATGTTTGCAGGAACAGCCAGCGCCCCATCGGTCATTGGTCACGATCGTATCCTACGACAAAATGCATTCGCTTTTACAACCAAGCACATTAACTTTTAATAACTCAAATGTTACTGTTGTGCAGATGGACATTTCAGTTTTTCAGAATTTCTAGTGGCTGATATGGTGGAAGTATGCTGACTTTAACTGGGCTGTCGTTGTAGAGCCAGGCGAGGAACTCTGTGGAGTTCCAGTACGTATCGGGTGCTTCCCAGTCTCCGTCAGACCAGATCAACTCAGGCTTGTACCTACAAAGCAAGAGTAAAAAAAGAATAAACTTATATACACTTATCAAAGAGCGCTGCCTATAATCTGACAGAGGATCACTATGGGGTTGTTTTTACCTTACGACCATGTTATAAAGCTCTGGGAGCAATTTGTGAAGCACAAACTCCTGTGTTTTGAACCCATTCTTCTTGTCAGACAGGTAAAGAGGATTGAACCACTCGTACAAGGAGTTGTACAGCCCATAGTGCAGTGACCTAGAGCACAAAAACAACATGTAGAAAGGAAGTTGGCACACAAAGAACAAAAGTATCATGTGTGAATACTATAATACTACATTACTGTTGTTGAACACTTCACTATTGTCTGAACTTCAGCAACCAGTTAGTGATGATTGTGATCAAAATGTCGGCTAGACTGCATCATTAATGAGGGTATGCTTGAGGGACAACTGATCACCTGTTGCGCACTGCGTTTCCCAGGTCGCCCACAAGGTCTCTGTGGGGGCCATTGTCAACTGAATTCCAGTTCCACGAGTTGGGAGATCCCCAGTTTGTGAATCCCTCGTGGTGCTTGGCAGTCAACACAACATACCTGCAATCACGTGTGTATTAAATAACCAGTGCTGCACTGACAAGACAGTAGATACACTCGACATAAAACAAACGCACTCACTTTGCACCAGAGGCTTGGAAAATGTCGGCCCAATCCTCCGGGTTAAAAAACTGAGCGTGGAACTGGGGTGCAAAGTCGGAATAACTAAACCCCGGGGGGTAGTTCTCTGTCATATAGCGCACACACTTCTGATCCGGGGGCTGCTGGCCCTGCCAATGCCACCAGAACCACTCACTGCCGAAGCCAGGCACGGAGAACACTCCCCAGTGGACGAAGATCCCGAACTTGGCTTCGTCGTACCAGGAGGGTAGCGGTCGTGCATCCAGACTCTTCCAGTCTGCGGTATACCGCGCGTCGGTCTGTGTCAGCAGCACAGAACCGATGAGGAACATCGCAGCAGAGACCAGCATGGTTGTTTTCTTTTTAACTCAACACATCTGACTCAATAGCACTTCCGCATCAGTTAGACAAAAAATGACCCGCTGCTAACTTCTTCATCCACTACCTGTTACCAAGGGTGAGAGTTTTGGATAGTAATTGCAGATTTGAGAGAATGTTTCCATGTAGTGTTGTAGGGATGCAATATATATGCCTGTTATTGTTTCCAGTCACATGACTAAGATCATGTGACCACATGTCGCGCGCACCACCCACCGTGATATCTATATCGCCTAAAATGACGGGGCGTTGGTAACAGGAGTCACGTTGTTCATTCAATGTAAGGCATACAAACTAGTCACCTTTCGGCGAAATTCGCCGTTTTTTTTTAAAACAAAATTGGCCACTTGTGTGATTCGTGGAGATCCATTGAGAAAACATTGGGGGTGGGGGGGGTCTACAGTCTGACGAAAACGAGACGATAACTAAATAAAAATCAATTTAGGATGACAAAAACTACGACGAAATATTTTGACACTTTCGTCAACGAATAAAAATGCGCGCATGTCAAAAAAAAACATGCACACGCAGGTAAAAAAAAAACACAAAAAACACAATTTTTTTTTGACATTTTTTTGATATAAATTTTTTTTATATAATTTTCTTTTTTTATATAATTTTTTTTTTTTAACTCCCCGGAGTATAACCCTGGAACCCCCTAGTGGGTCTGTG
This sequence comes from Micromesistius poutassou, assembly GCF_964030765.1. Lineage (NCBI taxonomy): Eukaryota > Metazoa > Chordata > Actinopteri > Gadiformes > Gadidae > Micromesistius > Micromesistius poutassou. The sequence continues at coordinate 10,847,276 of NC_140290.1, read as the reverse complement.
TTTTCCTTGGCTCACGCATTATTCTCACCTTTTTCACACCAAACCAGTTTGCATGCCTGATTATGATCAAAAACGTTCAGTATAAAGAGCAACACTCTTTCCTTTTATTTTTTTAAACAAATACAGAAAGGGAAAAGACACCTTATCAAAACATAATTGAATTACTATTAGGAAGTGCTATTACAATTCACAAACAACTATGAAACATAGGAAAATCTTTGTCCAGCATATTAACCCAACCAAAGAAACAACAGTTAGAATATTATGCAATCCTCAAATGAAAACGACACACAACAACTGCTTGAAGTGGACAGAAATGTTGCAGAATCGCTGCAATTTGTTCATCCACTCAATCCTTCTGTTATTAGGTGGCCCCCTCCAGCTTCAGAGTCCAAGCGTGGCCGGCAGACGCGGCCATTGGAGGCATCGCAATCACCAGCCCGGTTCCCTTCACTGGTTTCCATGTCAGTGGCATGTTAGGGTAGTCCAGGAGTGTCACCTACGAGTAATACGAAACGAAACACGCAAAACCATGTGTTAGAGATCACAATGATGCTATATAGCATATAGTTACCTTTGCATGGTTTACACCAGCAAAGGACGATATAGACTCACGTTGGTGGCTTCTGATGTCTTGGGCAGTGAGAGCTGAAGCCTCTGGTTGGGTGGCCAACCGAATATGACGACGTAGACAGAGTTGTTTTTTGCTGTGTAGCTGGAAAGAAAAGGGAAGTCATGTGAATAAGTATAGCACACCTCAAAACACAAAAGCCTTTGAGAGTACTTGACATACATTCAGCACATTTTTAAGGACAATCATTCAATAGAGAAATCTAAAATAAAAAAAACAGTTTCGCCCGGATGTCAGCATTATGTCTAATGAGGGTTTTTTCATCATGTTTGTCGGTGCGGACACCAGCGGACCCTGCTCCATGCATCGTCAAGCTGGGCTATGTATTGAACCTGAACAAGTCATGAAGGCAACCTCATATAACCCACAACTACTAACACTGCCTCCTCCACTCGGTGACAGACTCACTAGAGGGGGACGACGGCCTCCTCGGTCTGGGCCCGCCAGGCCTTGGAGCTGTACACCGCCTCCCCGTTGATCTTCAGCCAGCTGCCGATGTCCCGCAGCCTCTCCTCGAACACCGGTGGGATCATGCCGTCGCTCATGGGTCCGATGTTCAGCAGGTAGTTCCCACCGAACGCCACCACGTACATCATGTCCTGAGAGAGGGAGGAGGGGGAGATGGCATGGTGGGGATCATTAGTAACCCTTCTTGAATCTGTCTAAGTCAATCCATGCCATGCACTGAATACGATCGGGTTCAACCTGATTCTCAACGGGCCCCACCCCGCTAATTGAATAGCCACATTTCAATTGTTTCCGTTTGTTATAATGTGTCATTTTCAGTCGTTTTCGCTTGCTAAGCCCTTTTTAATGCGGTTATGCACAGAGGCAAGAGTTTCATATCTGCCTACCACCGAGAGTGAGATAACTAAACAGAGTTGAGATAACTAACTACAAAGTTCTATCCATCCTCTACCTTTAGGATGTTGGGCAGGGTGAGCAGTTCCGTGGCCTTCATGTATCTGCGGTAGCCCCAGGACAGGATGTCGATGGTCTGGCACTTCTCCCACTTGTGGGTGGGCAACTCGGTGGGCGAGTAGCGGTCGGCGCAGTTGTAGTAACCGCCATGCTTGCAGTAGCAGCCCTTGCCCCACCTGTCATTGGTCACTACCACATCCTAAAAAAAGGATAACAGGCTATAAAGGTCAGATAAAAAGGTAACAAGACTGTAACGACTCTGTATAAGATCATTTTTAGGCATAGCCAAATTATATGATGTATAGGAAGAGTTAAAGACTTTATGCAGATATGCATCTGGTACATACAAATTAAACATCTCAACGTTTTCATAAAAGCATAATACAAGGTTACAAAAATGTATGATCATTTGATGACCATGAAAAATGGCTTCTAGATCTTTTGGGCCAACATCTCATCTTGTTCTGTGCTAGATGAAAACACAGCATGATATGTGCAGCATCCAACAGGACTGATGCAACAACCCAAGACTGGTCTTCACCTTGACCGGGCTGTCGTTGTAGAGCCAGGCCAGGAACTCGGTGGAGTTCCAGTAGGTGTCTGGTGCGTCCCAGTCCCCGTCCGACCAGATCAGATCGGGCTTGTACATTTTCACCAGCTGCACCAGCTCTGGGAGTGCCTTGCCGAACACGAAGTCCTGGTTCTTGAATCCGGAAGCTGCGTCAGCCAGGTAAAGTGGGTTGAACCATTCGAACATAGAATGGTACAACCCAAAGTGCAAATTCCTTTGTGGAGGAAGGGTGGGATATGCAAACATTTGATTTGTTTATTTTCAGGAACACAGGTATAAAGCAATAAAAAGCTATACTTTTCTATGGTCCAAGCTGATTAGGCCGCCTCACTTCTTCCTGACAGCTGCAGCCAGCTCTCCCACCAGGTCCCTGTGTGGACCGACGTCCACCGAGTTCCAGTTCCAAGAAGTTGGTGAAGGCCAGTTAGTGAACCCGTCATGGTGCTTGGACGTAAACACCACATACCTGACCAAAGACAACAAAGGACAAGCATCGTCCACGTATATTCAATCCCAAAATATATACCATAAAGTTGTCATAAAGTAATCAACAATATTGTACGCTTTATTACGGATAATTCCTCCCAAAATTATGATTTTTTTAATGTTGTCTCTCAGGTTTAATAAAACAAATCTTTGTATGGCATGATAGACCTCTGAAGAATAAGTCCCGCCTCCGAGGCTCCGGTTCCCTCGGTCAAATGTCTATGGGAAATAACATGGGGTTTTTGAATAATCGTAGGCTACATAACAAACTTTGTAGGTGGCGAGGAAGTAAAAGCTGCATCACGTTTTGAACTACACACTTTATACATCTAGTTTCGACTGGGTTTTTGGATTTTCGGTGCCGTTAAAGTAGCATTAATAATCGTCTACTAATAATCACTACTTTAACGGCACCGACAATCCAAAAACCCAGTCGAAACTAGATGAAAAAGGTGTGTAGTTCAAAACGTGACGCAGCTTTTACTTATTCGCCACCTACAGTTTGTTATGTACGATCATCCAAAAAACCCATGTTATTTCCCATAGACATTTGATCGAGGGAACCGGAGGCTCGGAGGCGGGACTTATTTTTCAGCGTCTCAAGGACATTGTAAAAAGAGTCAGATGACTCAGGTCATTCATCATCAGGGCTACTATATTAAAACACTATCGTACTCACTTGGCACCAGACGCTTCCAATATTTCGGCCCAGCCGTTGGGGTCAAAGAATTCTGCATGAAACTCGTTTGCAAAGTCTGCGTATTCGAAGTTAGGTGGGTAGTTTTTGCGCATGAACTCAATTTCTTGTTCATATTTTAAACCCTTCCACCAATACCAGAACCATTCGCTGAAATGCCCAAAACCAGGGACAGAGAATACCCCCCAATGAATGAAAATCCCGAATTTCGAATCGTCGAACCACTGCGGTAAGGGTCTTGCGTCCAGACTTTCCCAATCGGCGGTGTACCGCGCTCCGCATCCGAGCGAAAACGCAAGTAGTACCGCGACTTGAATTATACGAGAATAGCTTATACCGCCCGCCATGCTTGGCAATGGTGGTTATCTATCAGCTATCCTGGATACATAAATGGACTTGAGTCCCACTGCTATGATCTAGTATCCTGACATGTGACTTGGTGCCAAACCTCCGTCGACAAAACACGTTTAACAGGAACTGATAATTCTATTGTTACAAGCAGTCAACACGGAACAAGGAATAAACCCACGGCGCTTATTTGTTCAAGAAAATAAGTTGATGGAAGCGGTCGAAAGATTTATATTCTTAACCTTATTAATATGGGCCTGTAACAAAATACCGAGGAGTGCAGTACTTTTGGAAAGACCATATATAGAAAATACATGAAAGAATATGCAACCATTCCTAGCATCAGATGTACATTTAATTACAAACCAACAAAAGCATGTTGTAGCATCATCTGCCCATAATAGAACAATAAAATAATATAAAAATAGACAAAATATAGTATAACTCTTGTAAATAAATAATCATAGAACAGAACATTGATTTTGAACAGCTGTGATTTGGCATTTCAAAACCTGCAACCTGCCCTTTTTGCAGAGATAACATGCCAATGATCCATGTCTTAAGAACAAATCCCAACCACCTGGGTCTTATCAAACCAGTCCGATCAAAGGGGGAATCTTACTTTGCAATATGGGCCGCAGTGGAAGAAACAACAAAGCGATGAACATTCAGGCGGGGTCACGCGGAGCTACAGCACCACTGGACCGGGCATCTGTTTCTCCCCCAGCTGCTCCACCCGGTCCTCTTCCACGTCGTCCATGAAACTGGACCAGTAGGTGCCAGCGCTGTCCCCTCTCTCGGCCCCGGGGCCGGCGGCCGGCTGTGCGGGGCCCGAGGCCGGGTCGTGGCGGACGGTGCCCGAGCTGCAGTCGTTGCAGACGCCGAAGCGCTTCAGGCTCTCCGTGATGTCACCCCCTTCGAAGGCTCTCCTGCAGCTCTTGCACACGAGCGGCATGTAGTGACGGTGACGCTTTATGTGGAAGGAAGGAAGGAAGGTTGCATTAGTAAATGAGTGCAGGCCGACGCTGGACCCCTAGTGGGACAATCCACTGCAATTAAACCTAAACACACCAAGGGAACAAGTCTCTATTAATGCAATTGTCTACCCTGTTAAAATGTCAACGTTGAGATGTACGACAGGTGTATTACATAATACACGGTAGCGCACACACACACACACACACACACACACACACACACACACACACACACACACATAACTTACACAGAGGGCGTGGTTGCGCATATGCTCCTGCCTGGTGAACCTCTTGCCACATATGGGGCAGGGGAAGGGCCTCTCTCCCGTGTGGCAGCGGATGTGTCTCGTCAGGATGCCCTTCTGCTTGGCCGTGTATGGGCAGAAAGGACACTTGTGGAGTTTCACTGGCATTAACATGCAGTCGCCTGTAGAGGGAAACAGAGGCCAGCAGTGAGATCCCAAAAAACCCGGAAAAAAAGAAAGCTGCCCGGGAAGGTGTTATACAGTGCACTACAGTACACAGTCCACTTACTCTGATATGTTCATGTTCTGAGCTAAGCAATGGCTTCAGTCTTTATTCTTACATACAGGTATTAAAAAACACATCAAAATTTTTACCTGTGTCTTCGACAAACCACTCCGACTGTATTCCCATTACGGACGCCCCTTCCATCCCCAGGCCCTCGTCCAGCCTGCCTCCACTGATGGCAGTGCCCAGTCCATGGGTAAAGCGCTGGCCTGGGTTCCCCCTGTCCCTTATCGGACTGGAGCCTTCACTTCGGGCCAGTGAGTCTGTGAAGTGTCTGCCGTTGAGGTAGCCCCCGTGGCCGAAGGGCGAGCGTTCGTTGCTGGTGCAGGGGCTAGCTGGGAGCAGCCTGCCGTGATCTGTATGATTGACCCCTGGATACAAGCCCAGCTCTTTGGTGTCGGGGGACTCCCCCATCTCGTCGTCTGGGTCGTACTCGATTTTGGGGTTCAGGAGTTCGGGAGTCAATCCGGCAGAAGAAGAGGAGGACTGGGTGGCCAGATCTACGTGTCCCTTTGATCCCTCTACCCCCGATAAAAAGCCGCCCCTCAAGCTACAGCTACCCTGCGGGGTCTTGCTGGGTCCTGGGGACGTGGCCGAATGCTCTGCGGAGGGCGCTCTCACTGAGACCACCGACTCAGAACCCGAACCCCTGTCCGCCTCTGCCCCCGCCCGCGAGACGGGCTCCGGGGACTCTGTGGGGGCGACGCTGTCGGCGGGTGCCTCTCGACTCTCTGGCTCCTTGACCACCTCCTTCTCCTTGTTGCATATGTCCAGGGACGAGCGGATGTACTCCTTGCAGAAGTTCACCAGGTCCGTCATCTGCAGGTAGCTGGCCGCCGACATGACCTCGATGACGTTGCCCCTGTTGAGGGCCAAGCGGCCGGAGTAGAGGAAGTCCAGGATGATGGAGAAGGCGTCGGCGGTGACTATGTCCAGAGAGGCAGTGCTGTGGAGTTGTCCTGTGTCCTATAGAGACGCAACATTCACAGTTCACTTCAGGCTTATTTGACAAATGTGGCACATTTATTAATAATTTAATAAGTTCAATTAAATAAGGATTTTGATAACGAGCATATATTGCATATTGTACAGTCATATAAAAAACGTCAAATAATAATACACTTTAAGGCCTTTGTATCCTAAACTAACTAATATCTGTGATTGTGAATTGGGAACAATGTTTTGTTTTTGTGCTGGGGTTTTTAAGGTACAGGAACAGCAATCCCATTTTATGTTAATTTACATTAAGTCATTTAGCTGGCACTTTAAACCAACGTGACGTACAAGCGCTGTTGACAATAATACAAGAATACAATCAAAATGGGTGTAAATACTAAAGAAGCTACTGCTACACAGCAGAGTGTAGAGTAGCTATAGAAACAGAAATACTAGGATAGTCATCTTTAATCAAGCTTTCTTGGAGAACATCTTTCACTGTTGAACACAAGTTCTGGACTAAAAGTCGGTAAACAATTATTGTTTTTTTTCTTGTGGACTCATAGGCAACGCAACGGCTGTGTCTCCAGATGTGTTCATCATTATTCCTTCTGCTTCGGCTTTGTCCTTTGGCAGCAAAACAAGCAACACCCATTAGAGGAGTGGCAGCAACACCCTGATTAACGATTCATTTACACGAAATTACTAATAGAAGAGGCCATGTGTCTATAAAGTGTGATCACGGGGTTTGCATTGACATCGGGGAACTGTATTGTCTGAGGGTGAAGATCAGGTTGATCTCACTAAACATGCTGTGAAGAGTAAAGGTTCCTTTTATTACTCAATTACTAGTACTAGTACACAACACATTTTCCAGCATACATATGGTGAACAAAAACTGAGTCTATCCCTTTTCCTGTATGGGTCTGAACCCTCATAGCCCTAACAGTGATCAAACGTGAGGTTCATAAATACTGAAACCATGACGACAATGACAACAAACCTGTGGTCTCTTAACCAGTCAAGTCTCACCTGCAAATAATGCACCAGGAGAGCACGGAAGTAGCCGCTCCCAGCAAACAGCACATTGCGGTGAGCCTTGAACACCCGGCCTTCCACCAGGATGCTACAGTCACAGAAATAGTCCCTCTTGCGCTGCTCGTTGAGTTCCCGCAGCAGCTTAGACAGGTAGCATGGCACTTCCATGCCGGCGGCCCGGCGCAGGCAAGTGTGTGGGAAGATCCGTTGGCTGGAATAAACCGAACAGCACATTTTAAGATATAATTTATGATAAGATAAGAAAAGATATGCTTAAAGTGCTTTATTGAGCGCCATGGGGGGCCAAACTTCAGGTTCATCATATATATATATATATATATATACATATAAAGCAATTCATATAGTGTTTATAGCAATGTGGGAAATGTGTTATGAATAGAAAACATACTGAATAGGAAGTAATCCATAGCCTATCAAGCAGTAGGCTATATTGCCTACCCAGAGCCCATGCTGTTAGTTGCTGACCACACACTAACAGTAAAGCATGCCGTTTGTTTTTCTACATGTGGCCTAATGTGCCTCCTTTGGTATAGAAGATCATGAAATACTCCCAACCGTTGGATCATTTTAAAAGAGAGGAGCAGTACTGTTTGTATGTACAAGAGTAGACGGGGGTTGACACCCAGTCGCCTTTTTTGTGGACCTTAAAATTGAAAACAGACTCCTTATTTTCCTTCCCTACATTTCATTTTGTGCAGGAATCAACTTGTGGATTAAAACAATCTAGCCATATAGAACATGTTCATAAAATGGAAAGAATAGAGAAACCTATGCTTAATAGAAGCCATGCCAAACACTGTTGTTGTCCCAAAGTGTCATTGTTGCTAACGGCTTAGCAAAAGATGCTTCGCAAAATGAGGAAGGAAACATAAATATTGAAGAGACATGGGCATCCGTCACTACTAAGATAAGGAGCATGATTACTATGAAAACATAAATCCTTTACCAGAATATGGTAAGTATGGACTATGGTTACGTTAGATCACAAAATAAACCATTACCACGCTGAAGCTTGACCACCGGGACTAGCCACTTCCGTTTTCGTCATTAGTCAACAGTGTGAGTCGTCCAATCAGAAACAGGTAATATGGCTAAGAGACAAGTATGTTGTATATACCGATGTCATTACTATATTGTACACTATTGTATATAATAACTCAACATTGCATGTTGAATAAGGGTTAGAGTAACATACCTCGCCTTACCAAAATAGTTAAAAATGACAAATAAAATAAAAACAATGTAATAGAAGGTGAAACTGCAATGCTGATAACATAATAAGACACTGCGGGGTATTACATTTTTATATATATATTGAGGTCGAAAATAAAAGCAATTTAGTTTTTACTGTGGTGTAGAGAAAGAGGGCGTACCCCTTTTAAATGTGTATATAATTAATATAGCCACACACACACACACAATATATAGAGAAGATAGATGTGGGGAAAATATTTAGTCAAAAATTATGCAAGCCAGCGGATTAAATAATTTTTCCGTCTGTACTCTTAATTGTGTATTGACAGTAGAAAAACGTTGTTTTGTAACTAATAACAATTCATAGCTTATGATATTACAGATACAGATGTTTAGACATGTTGGAGTTGTGGACAAATATTTTATGCAAGTATATCTTCATTAGGGCTACATGTAGGAATTATTTAATATTTTTATTTTTATCATTTCGAACAATGTATCTAAGGCTATATATTTATTTGTATAATAGTGAATTATTTCAATCCATCTTGCCCAAAGAAAATAATATAACATTTCGGTATTGTCTTCATGTGCTTCATGTTACAGATTAAAATAGATCAACATAGATAATAAGCAGACAAATTCATAAAAAGAAAAACAAATGAATACAATAAAATAGATACTGCTTCCATTCACGACACAGAGTTACACCAACCGACCAAGTGAAGGGTGGGGGGCCGGGTGGGGGGGTCGGGTGGGGGGATCGGGTGAGGGGGGGGGGGAGGGGGGGGGAGGGGGGGGGGGGGGGATGACAGAGCGAAGGCCGAGGCAGACCGTCCGCGCCCTTGAGTCTAAGTGTGTCACAGCGCCGCCACAGCCGGCCTGCGCCTGTTCACATTGTCCGCACAAGAATGGCTGTTTATTCGGCTTTCTGCCCCACCAAATAGTGCCTCCTTTTATATCCGGAGCCAGTGAAAGTAAACAAGTAGTTCCTTC
>NC_140290.1:10822929-10827929 GCF_964030765.1 Micromesistius poutassou | reverse complement strand
GAGTGAGAGAGCAAGTGAGAGAGGAAGAGAGAGAGAGACAAGGGGTGTGACTGAGCAAGTGAGAAGGCAAGAGAGAGAGACAGAGAGAGAGAAAAGGGGTGTGACTGCTCAAGTGAGAGAGAGAGAGAGAGCGAGAGAGAGACAGAGAGACAGGGAGACAGAGAGACAGAGTAAGACTAATTGGATGCAATTGAGTAAAAAGAAGAGGCGCTGCCAGTGAAAACATTTAGTTGTCTCGGGCCCTCGGGGGACGACTCAGAGGCACTGCTGATTTAATCCGACCCACCAGGAGTCAAAGGACGAACGCAGGGGGGCCAACTGGACAACAGCACAGGGGCCAACCGGACAACAGCACAGGACCAGGAACAGCGAACAGGCCGAGAGCACAAGGGACCCGACGGGAGCCCACAGAACAGGGGCCAATACAACGGAGCAGCGCGAGGGGCCGACAGGACTACACAGAGATCCGGAAGGGCTGACACCCCCCCCCCCAAAAAAAGAAACAAAGTAAAGATAGAAAAAGAGAGGAAGTGCAAGTGTGAAGCAGAGGGGAACGCAGCCGACCAGCGGGTTGCCTTCAGGGTCTATCTGTCGCTCCATCCGTCCCTCCGTCCCGCGAGGTAGAGGAAGAGACAACGAGATGAAGAGACCCCATGACTACAGCTCTCCGGACTCGGACACAGATGAGTACATCGACGTGGGTCAGGAGGATGGGTTCTGGTGAGTATTGACCATCTGACCAATCAAATGCTCTGCTCCAGTCCCAGGTGGGACGGGAAGCACATTCGATGCCACAGTTCACAGACAATTTGATGTTTTGCGTTTGGTCGGTGCCAAATGAATACGCTTTTATTTTGTAAATACAACTTCAGACTTTGGCACTGTGATGTTGATGCAATCATTGATTAGACAGGGTTTGATATGGTCAGAAACTTGACCTTGACTTTAGTTAACTGATGTGACCTCAAATTCTTAATACCTTTGGCAGAAAATACAGCTATAATGTACATACAAAATAAATACAATATTATATAAAGTTGAGTAACTATATTCAGAAATACAGGTTTTATAAAAGTGTTGGAAAGGTTTCCAAAGTTGTCTAAATGTGAACAAGATAAATGTATGTAAATTCTTTCTAGCCTAGTACAAATTAAAATGAGTATGTTATTAATTAAATATTCAAAGCACAAGTTAAGAAAAATTATTTGATTGTTTTTGTGTGCCACAATAACGAATATCAAAAATTAACCAATTTTTATGACATCAATCCGCTGAAAAATGCACAATTGAAACATTGATGAATTGTTGAATATTTATACATTTATAGATTAAGTGAATAAATACTTAAAGTACCAAGAGAGAAATAGAATATACTGTAGCAAAGTTTAAAGGCCACAAAAGGTAAACATTATGTTTTTATTTATAATCTAAATTCCAACGCTTTTGTCATCATGAAAAAGAGGCTTTCTAAATTGACAAGATAAAATCTATATTTTTTATTTTTTCAAATCCTTGAACAATGTTCTCAAATGAATTCTAGCTATAGTCATACACACCCAACTCATACAATTATATATGTATATATACATATTTTTAAAGACATAATCAAATAAACTCTAATCATGCAAAAGTATCAACATGTTTCATCACAGATTTCCCCATACTGGATCATACGCCCTCTTCTGAGAACATCTGAGATGTTCCCCCAGGCGCCATCATCACAAAGCTGATATAATCGGCAATGACCAAAGAATCTGAATTTTTCTATCAAATCTCAATCCAAGGGAAAAAAATTCTTCATGCACTCAATTAAGAACCAAAATTAATGAACACCACTTAGCCAACTTGAAATAAATGCCAAAAAGCAAAGAGCTTTTTCTCATTTATTAATTTGTATGATTCTTTGTTTTGTTAACATCACTTTGACACATCAGATCAGATCCACACACACACACACACACACACACAACAGAAGACAGGGGAAGATCAATGCCATCAAACATGAAGCTAAACAAAAACACGCTGCTCTGCTGGCAGGGCCCCCGACGTTAAAATCTAATAGAAACGCAATAGAGCCTTTGGTGCGGCGGTTTGAAAGGGACCCCTAGCTGTCAGGCTGTTTCAAGAGCCGTAAGACGAGAGCTCGCAAACAAACACGATCCACATTGAGCGGCTGGGCAGTGTAAAGCCGTGCGTGCTGCACACACACTGGGAAGCCCCATGCGAGCAAAGGCATTGCACCCCGCGGCCATAGCAATCATCTGTCTTTAAAAGCTTCTCCGCTTGGATGGAAGAGCAGTATGTCATTTGAGTGCGACTAATGTCCAGAAAGGCATTAACGTAACAGGGAGATTTCTTTTTTTTTTAACTTGAAAAACTAAAAACGAAAAGTCATTGATTCCACCCCCTCTGCCAGACGCTCTTCAAAACGAAAATCAAAAATTGAGCAAAGATGATCTTCGTTCTGTGTTGTATTAAGAGGACGTAACAACAACAAGATGCAGGGGCATCAAAGTTAAACATCTTTGTAAACCCCCTCTCATCTCTGCTCTTGTCTCTCTGTCTCTGTCTCTGTCTGTCTGTCTGTCCTGTCTGTCTGTCCGTACAGCCCTGTCACTGGGTCCATGTCCCCTGGAAGCACTTCTCAGATCTTGGCTCGTAAGAAAAGGAGAGGGGTAAGTGAAGTGCTTTGTTTTTTCAGCTCCTAACTGATTTTGTTCTTCTTTCTTAAGTCAATTTCTCTCGATTCTTGTATCCATGTCTTGATCGTCTCCCGGATGTTTTCTGACAGTTCTCGTCGTCTTTGTCCCTCGTTTGCGTAGATTATTGAGAAGAGACGCAGGGATCGGATCAACCACAGCCTGTCAGAGCTTAGGAGGCTGGTGCCCAGTGCCTTTGAGAAACAGGTAACATCATAAAATATATATTCCAAAGAAAATATATCTTTAAAGAATACAAATATTTACTTTGGATAAAAAACAAAAATTGAAGTTTTTTTCTAATAATCATTTCAGGGCTCTTCTAAGTTGGAGAAGGCTGAGATTCTACAAATGACCGTGGACCACCTCAAACTCTTACACGCCATGGGAGGGAAAGGTGAGATGGATTTTCCTGTAATTTCCCGTAGAATGGAAATTGTCCTTTAACATGCTTTGAGTAACATGTGCTCCTCTATCCCTCTCTCCCCCTTTCTCCCCCTCTCTCTCTCTCTCTCTCTCTCAGGGTACTTCGATGCGAGGGCCCTGGCGGTGGACTACAGGACCCTGGGCTTCCGGGAGTGCGTCGGGGAGGTGGTCCGGTACCTCAGCTCCATGGAGGCGGGCGCGGAGTCCCCGGACCCCGTGGGGGCCCGCCTGGTCTCCCACCTCTCCCACTGTGCCAGCGAGCTGGACCCTCTCCTCCTGCAGTCCCACCCGGTTCCCGCCGCCCTGCCCTTCCCCCCGTGGCCCTGGGCCTCCTTCCCCCAGATCGCCGCCGCCTCCTCCTCCTCGCCCGTCTCCCCCCCGACCCCCTTCCACATGGGCCGCCGGGAGCTGGCCCTGCTGGGGGGCTACCCGTCGCCCGCCTCCCTCCGCCTCGGCCCCATGGCCGGCTGCCAGCACGGGCCGCCCCCCCACTTGATCCCCCCCGCCGGCATGGCGGCGCCGCGCCGGGCGTCGAGCTCCCTGCCCACCTCCCCTCCCCTCCCCCCGTCCCCGGCCCACCGCGCCTCGCAGCAGTCCCCCCACTCCGCCTCCTCCTCCTCCTCTGCGGCCTCGCCCCTCCTCCTCACCCCTCCCTCCTCCAATTCATCTTCCTCCTACTCTGTGTCCTCCTCCTCCTCCTCCTCCTCCTCCTCCTCCACTCCACAGCAGGTCTCCTTCAGGCCCTTCGCGCCTCTGGGGTCTCCCACGGCCCACCGCAGGGGCCCGAACGGTCCGGCCAAGTCGGTGAAGTGGAGTACGGAGATCGGGGCGTTCTGACGCTGCACCCGTGCAACACTCTCTCTCGGCCCGTGCGCTCCGCAGCAGAGCAGAGTGGCGCACCGCTGCGCAGGAACAATCTGTCGGACGTTTTTTGTCTCGAAGCTTCCAGGGACTCCAAAGCCATATCAGGGGGAAAACGGTGAGAAGATCCAGAACAATCAACCGTCATGGAGAAACGAAAGGATGGGGAGAAATATAGCCTATAAAGCCATGACCAGAGTAATGCATTGCTACAGGTTTATGTAAGAGCCATAACTCATAACTCTCTATAGAGGTCGGAAGGGGGTGTTTGATGTGTTTACTGTGATGTGTGTTGTGTGATGTCGGCCCTCCGTGACAATTGTATATTTCAACGTTTGCGTCCGGTTGACAAAGAATGTTTGAACTTTATAAGAACTTTATAAAGACTAAGTGCCTTACGTTTTTGCCGTGTGTATTTCCCTGTGATTGTGTGTGTCTGTGTATGTGTGTGTGTGTGAGGGAGTGTGTGTGTGTGTGTGTGTGAGAGAGGGAATGGTGTGTGTGTGTGTGTGTGTGTGTGTGTGTGTGCGTGTGCTTGCGTGCGTGCCTGCGTGCGTGTGTGCATGGGTGCGTGCATGTGTGTGTGTATTTTAATGTGTAAGTGAATGTGCATGTGTGTGCGTGCATTGGTGCAATCCCTGTGCTAAGCAAACTGCCACAGTCCACAGTGTCTTTATTCCGCGGTAATGAACCATCTCATGTTTACAACCATCAAAAGTGTTTTGTTTTTTTTAAACTACAATCTTTAGCCACCGAGTCGACCATCAGACTTGTCTGTAGACTTGCCTTGACAACACCGCTCTTGCTATGGTATCGGAGCTGTCTCCAGTGGTGCATGCTGGGAGCCGTGGTCTTGTGGCTGCCCAAGTATAAACACGGCGGGCGCGGGCGATGTCGTGGCGACGCAAACAGGCCTATCACTTGGCCCCATATCGCTTGGCAGGACTCTGTAATTAGGCACAACCATCAAATCTATCTTCCTTCCTTCCTTTCTCTCTTCCTGCCTTTCTCCCA
>NC_140290.1:10795429-10820429 GCF_964030765.1 Micromesistius poutassou | reverse complement strand
AGAACGTCGCAGGGGAAAAGTTGCAGCAGTGTGAACTGGTCGTCGCAAGGCGTTGCAAGGAGTCGCCAAAGATTGAACATGTCAAATCGCCAGGTCCAGTTTTAGAACGCAACGATGTGGCTATTTCTCTTCAGCCAATCAGGACACAGCACAGAACAATTTAGGCTTATTAAATAGGCCTACAAGTTGTAGATCCTTATCTTTGGTTCCAGAACAACGATTGTAGATAACGTTAGGCTTGAGCTGATTCATTGACTATTTTATAATATTGATTATTTTAACGGGACCACCGTTACCGTTACACGTTAGCCGTTGTTATGGTTACATGCTAAGGAGCTGTACTGAAAACAAATTCCACCAGCATGGCTGTGTGGTCATTAAAAGAATCAATCAATCAATCAATCAAAAGATTTTGCAGCAAAATGAACGGGATTGTACTGATTCGGATGAACGAAGTGCATAACTAATACATTTTTGTCTGTATCATTGATTCCTGGCCTATCATTCCATTTCAATTCTATTGTTATCTTTTTTGTTCTAGAGGGGAATTCTACATCATTGATGATGACGAGCTGTCCGGATCGGATGTGGAGGAGGTCTTCTGGATCTGACCCAACAGCTGTAAGAACATCAAGTGTATTAGACTGTTTATAGACTGTTATTGTACTCTCAATGTAATATTGTCATGATCTGTGTGAATTGCATTACACCACACAGTAATTGTTATGTTTTTGTTACACATAATAGGTTAGCCTTGATCAGCTCCTTACAGATTTTGCACTGGAGCACATTGACCAGGAGTGGCCATTGACCATCGTTGTACACCGGCGACATATTTTGAAAAGTTCGGTGCTGAGCCGCCCCTACTTCCAGTGGCAAAGAGAGCCACATTGAATTTGTGAATGAAATGGTGGATGACTACAGTGGGCCCAGGGGGGAATTCCAAAGGTAAAGTCCAAATGCTGCTTGAAGTAATGTGTTACTGTAAAGTATTTTACTTTTCTATTGTTCTGGTTATCTAGTTTCTCTTTAAGCCACCCTATCAATTACTTTTCTACTGTTCTGGTCATCTAGTTTCCCTTTAATCCACAGTTTCAATTACTTTTCCCCTGTTCTGGTTATGTAGTTTCCCTTTAATCCACACTATCAAATGACTTTTCCCCTGTGCTCTGCTTTACAGACTCCTAATGATTCAGGGAACCCTCTGGATCTTTGAGGGACGCCCAAATTATCTTTTTTTTTTCTTTTGACCTTCATGCCCTGGAGCATCGGAAGTACTACAATGTGGTGTCCCATGGTGGCCCTGGGCCCAGGTCCATTAACAGGGCTGCTTACATGTTCATGTGTGGCCAGTTAGTGCCCCTCAGTGACCTCAACATAAGGGTGCTGCTCAATGAGGAGAAAGGGGGAAAACTGCAACAGGTGACGTTAATGAAATTATGTCATGTCTTGCAATGATAAAGTAAAGACAAGTTACTTTAGAGGATATCTTATTTAGTTTTTCATATAAAGATGTAGATATTTGCATTATTGCACAGCATACCAACACAGCAAATTGAAGACAAAGCTTTTCCTATTCCTACGTAGAAATGTCATAGGGCTGACTTTAGCAAGATGCTTCTCATGAAGCATCTAACACATGGAAATCCTCAACCTTTACTATAGAAACTAGGTGTTTGTTGGTACACACATTAACAATTTCAGATTTCAATTGCTGACCTGAGTGAAGTCAAAGGTCCAGTCCAGTGCCATGTATAGTGCGTACTGTAATCCATATTATAAACAATGGTTTACATTCTTTTCATATGATAGAACAGAGTTGATACAGAGTTGTTACTGTACATATAAACCATGTTATTATGTTTGATGCCAAGGATACACCGTATGAATACACCACAGTCCACACTGCCTGCTTGTTCTGGAACATTCAGATAAAAAAGCCAGGAGTTATTGACAACTCAATTATATTTAAATACATTTAATACAATTACATTTCTTGATACTACATCAATGCATAACACATTTCACAAGGCATATAAAAGTCCAACATTTCCATCACCTTGTTTGAAACAAATGCCCAGGATCCTGAGCAATGGTGCTATAAAAGACAAAAGGATAGCATGCTGAAATACACTATTAAAGACCTCACATGATTGTGATGTGACGTGACCTTTGTGGGCAACATTTTAAACCGTTTAAGCTTGCTGTTCCATGCTTCATTTTGAATAGCACCTTGTCCATCAGCACAGACAATCAATTGCCTATTAATTGGCTTCCATTATTGGTTTAAGTAACAGTGGAGCAGGTGTGCATAGACTCCTCTAGTATACCTTGATCGCAACAAATGTAATGAACACATCACCAGAAGCCTTTTTTGAACACAGCAGAAGCAACATTTAATGGTTGCTAATTCTCTACTAGGAATATTGAACGTTTCCTAAACATTATGAATAACAATAATATAACACCATGCAAAACACAACTTAACAGAACATTAATTTACGGGAACAATTAACGGTTCCTCAATATAAGACTGAAAACTGAACATGGATAAATAATGCCAGTCTCCATAGCCACTAAGCATGGAGCAGGAATCAAGAAGACGAATCCTCTTAAGTTTAGGCTTCAGGACCTGTAAAATATACCGTAATAAACCTAAAGTTTAGCTTCATAACAACAACAATTATCTCCAATAAAACTTATTTCACTCCTCATGTGAATGAGGCTTTGACATTCAAAACTCGCCTCATGAATGACACAAAGCACCCATGGAGTGGAAACCTATTGAGTAAAATGTAGTTCAGTGACCTCTGCTGGTCAACATGCATGAGTTGCAGGAACAGCAAATATCATTACCTTTTCAGGCCAGAAAAATTATTAGTTAGTTAGTTATTATTATTTAGGATATGCCTGCCAATTCCTGCTAGTTATCGGAGGCCCAGGTTGCAATATGAAACTTGCCAAACAAATGTTGACACACTAAAGGTGATGATTGTCTTAGACAAGAAATTAACTTGCAACAAGTAAAATAAAAAAAATATTCACAAAGGACAGCTCTGGTAAAAGGCCGAACTAGACTCCAAGTTCACTAAGAAACTGCAATGCAACATGAGTGCTACATGTTTATTGTTTCATTAGCATTGCATCACAGTCCCATTTCAAAAATCCCATTCCAATTCTAAAAAGGCACAACTATTTTGTATGGAAACCGAATCAGTACATGTATGCATGTTAAGGGCTTGATATCATCCATGTTGTTTCTTGCAGGAACGTGACATGTGTGCGTCTCAGACGTCTTTTAGTTTGTCCTGTGCCTGGGGGCTCTCTAGCCAGTTCTTAGGCCAGCTGGCTTTAACACTGGGACGCTCCTTCAGCAGACCATAATACTCGGCCAACCTGGGGTAGTTCTTCTCAGAAAGCCTGGGAAAAAGCAAAGAGCAAAGTATGTTAAAGGGGCCAATATTTTTGGAATCAATAGCGTTCTGGTTTACGTTTGAATTCTGTAGTCTGAGTAGTAATGACCAATCACGTTTCAGCGGGCTTGGAATCTATTGGCTATTGTCTGACGACTATTGGCCTTTTACAAGCTCCTTTTGAGTGGTAAAGTGGTTTTAAACCACTGTAAACTGGCTTCACAAGATTGTTCCACCTACCCAAAGCGGAAGACGTAGGCAATGCAGGGGAACACCAACACATCAGCCATTGAAAAGTTCTTTCCTGCCAGATAAGAGCCCGCCCCCAGCTGGACAAAAGGGGAATAGCAAGATGGAGTGGTTAGGTAAGGTTATATTTGTCACATACTGAGTCATACATGTACAAAGAGCAGCGAAATGCCTGCTTTGCCTGCAGAAGTTATCAACAATGCATGACACCAAAGAAAATAAACATAAATAAATCAATATTAATTTAAATGTAGTAGTAATTAAGTATTAATGATATAATCAGGTTCTGATTCAATAAGGAAAAAAGTTAAAACTATGTTTATGAACACCCAATCAGCACATAAATGTTTATTATGTTGTTGGGTTAGTTGTTTATTATTTATGTTGATCTATGTGTGAATCCCAGGGGAATTAGACAAGCCAACTGGCTAACTGGCATGAAGCGAACCAGAAGTACAGTTCAAGTATCTAATACACTGGTTTGACAACATCAAAGTTCAGTGTGTGGGTTTGTGGTTTGATACCTTCTCCAGATAGCCCTCCCAGAGCTTGAGCTCAGTGGTCAAGGCCTCTCTGTGTCTCTTCAGGGCCGAGTCATGTCTCTCTCCCTCCGGAAACTTCCATTCGTAGTAAATGACGTTAGCTGAGCAACAACAGGCAAGAGAGTCGACATCAGATCACATTGCAACATTGTCATAAGTTCCATCTTCTACTGAAAGGTCTAATCCTAAATATGAAGATTTAATTGTGACCTTATTGGGTAATATTCATTTATTTGGGATTGTGGATATGACAAAGGATGAGCAACCCCTACTAGCATCTCTACCAGCACAACCTGGTGCCTATAGGATCGAGCAGGTCTGCCGTGCTTGGCTTCCAAATAATCAAGCAGTGTGCTAAGCAGGTAGCCATGGTGTTGCCATGGCAGCCATGGGGCTGGCTTTTCCCTAGTTTCCATCCAGAGTGTGTAGAGTTAGGCCCTTTTGAACTGTGTTAAAAGGTTTACTTCACGCCACATGACTTCACAGAAATGTATATTATTTAATTACATACATAGTAAGTATATACATTGTATAGTAGCTCTTCGTTACATTACCACTAGTTCATTTAATAGGCCTTAAATTGAATGAAATTCTAAGGTATTTACAGTATTAAAGTATTTGTGCATACCTATTGTTATTTTAATTATATATATATATAAAAAAAATTCATATACGGTATGAGTCTTTTCGCTCGGTTCTCTGTCTCAACAGTAGGGCTAGAACCGAGCGAAAAGACTACAACCAAACGTAAACCGTCCCCCTTTCCGTTTCCGGTCAATGAGCAAGAGTCTTCCAACATAAATCAATTGGATTTACAAAATGCGATAAATATGCAATAAAACACGACAGAAACTGGATTTCGCTACGATACTTGATTTGGAACATCAACGAACACCACTTACCACTCGGTGAGTTGCACATTTCTGAAAACAAACGTTTAGGGTTGTTTTAAGGACAGGTATGTGCATGCCCGTCACCAGCAATTCCGAAGCAGGCAGGGGCGAAATACCCGAGACACGACCAATAGTCAAAATGTCGGTTTCAACCACTCTATATCATCAAACCAGAAAGCGGGCTCAATGTGCAAAATACCGGAATTGTCCATTAAGTGTAATGCATGGCTTCGCTGGCACACATTGACGGCATCTACTATCAAACCTGTGTCTGTATGTTTGTGTGTGTATGTCTGTCTTTGTTAGTCTGTGTGTGTGTGTGTGTGTGTGTGCGTGTGTGGGGCTGATGTTTGTACATCAGCGTGCCTGCATGTGAGTGTTATTTAGAGTAAACACACAGTGTTGATTCTGAAGACCCGCCCCTGTGAGAGGTATTGTTGTGTCTTGAGGCCCTTGATAAAGGCCCTTGATAAAGGCCCTTGATAAAGGCCCTTGATAGGCGGTGCGTGGGCAGTGAATACCTCTCGATGCCAAATATGAGGAAGAAATTAAGAAATTTGAGCCTTTCTCTTCACACTGAAAGGCTCAAATTAAGGAATGAGTACGTGGTCCTTTGCCTTTGGAAATTAATTCATGGCAAACTATCAGACAGAACAGGAAATCGCCCAGCAACGGGAAAGTGTGTGCGTTGTAGATAAACGGGGGTGTTGTGGACAAGCAAGGGGGATGGAGTGGAGCGGCAGGAATTCAACGTATCTATTTACAGTCACCTTCATTGCGGCCTATACCGCCATCACTTCCTTGATAAGAATGTAAGTTCCTGAGCAGGATCTTACTGGGAATGTAGGGTGAGGCTGCTGTGTACAATTATTAATGCCTTCATTAACGTCTCTGGAAAATACACCGGCTGTTTTGAAGACGTTTTTGTCTGATGAAGACTCACGCTGCTTTTCAGGACTACACCTGAATTAGGTTCAAACTTCTATCCAGGTGACCAGGCTTTCCACTCGTCCGAGGTGAAGCACCATGCACTTGAAACAGTGAAGCAGTTGAGCAAGCGCAGCCTACCCATCTTCTCCATGAACGTGACTCCCTCGAACATGCGCTGGTAGGTGAGGGCCTGCTCGGGGGCGCCCATGGGTATAAGCCTGGTGCCCTGGGACTTGAACTGCTCCTGTGGTTTGAAATACGAGCACATGAAAACATACAACAGCACTTTGGCAAGGTCATATTGCATGTCTGCATCGGGACTGGTGTGTGGTTGCCATGGAGCCATGTTTTCAGTCAGACAACAGAAATCAACTTTAACACGTATTACACATAAATGAATGACAGACACAGACACAGACAAACAAACATAATGACTTACCTCAAGGTACAGACATGCTGCATAAGATTCGTTTAGGATGTTGTTTCCATGTTTGAAAGCAGGGAGCTGGGAGGGGAAGGAGATACAGAAAAGATACAAGCGTTCATCATCGTTCGCATTCATTATTTACAATCAGGCTGAAACATTTTTTAATTTCTCTTTAACTATAGACACTGTGTCAGTTGGATTCTCAACTTCTACCAGTCAATCAGCCATTTTATAAAGATCACTCAAATACCATTGAGTATATAATATTCATAGTGTATAAAATAGGAATCTAAAATGATAAATCAAACGTAGGCTAAGAAGCCAAAATTGAGTATTTAATGAAGTATGCATATACTCTTGTATTTTTGCATCATTACCACTTAACCATGCATACAGTACATCCTCCATACGACTGTAAGTTACAGTAGCATACATCGCGTTCAGAGGCACACGATACCGCGCAAGTACTATCAATACCAATGTTATCTGCACCTTAAACTGAAACCATTTGAAAAGCGCTCTGCACACGGCCTAGATTAGATAACAGCCCAACACTGGGCGCATATTAGTACCTGACCCCTGGGGTTGATGTCCAGCACTTCTTGCGATTTATGTTCCCCTTTCTCGAAAGAGAGCAACTTTTGATTGTATCCTTGGAGATTCTTCTCTTCAAGGGCGATCATCACCCTCCAACACGGAGGAGAGCCAGTGAACCACAAAAGAGTCATATCCTTCGCCATTATTAGGATTATTCAAGCGCAAACCGTGGGTGGTAAGTGAGTAGATGTGAGTGAGTGTGCGCAGCCCTGCAGGAGTGAGAAAAATTAGGCTACACACAGTTTTATTGCACTGGGCTATTCTTGCTCAATCCGATTGGTTGGGGGTTGTCCCGACAGTCCCGCCCACACCCACTGCTCTCTCGTTTTATTGGAACGTTATCCAAAGTGATAGTGAGCCAAGGATCGATGGACTTGCACTTGTCGTTCATTGGTTAAATATTACCCAATGTATAGTCTTACATCCATTGTTTAAAAAGTACGTTCCAAATTACTTTTATTTTTTAACCTTTCACATTTTGATGTATCTGGCACTTTATATGTTAATGTATAACATATTGTATTATTATTATTATTATTAGGGTCCGGGCAGCTAAGCTGCCGGGAACCTATTGTATTCCTAGGAATTCTTTCTTCTTCTTCTTCTTCTTCTTCTTCTTCCAAGGAAGTCATACTTCCCATGGGTGAAAACTCACCAAACTTTGCACAAAGGTCCAGTCCCATGCCAGATTCACTCAACTCCAAGGACATGTGCCCCCCCCCCTCCTAGGGGGGGCACAATAAGCGTTTAAATTTAAAAACTTAAAAAATTCCTACCAAACCAACGGTAGATGCTACAGTGTTGAAACTTCACCACAATGTAGCCTCAATACTGCTGAAACTTTTGTCCACTTAAACTCATTACAAATTATGAAGTCCATCACTCTGTTTTTTTCAATAACTGTAAAACTTTTAAAATGTATCTCCTCCCACAATTTTTGCTCAATTGTCACCAAACTTGGTGACAGAGCATCTCCAGACCGTCCTCAACAAAACTTGTTTCTCGGATTTTTGATTAAGCAAAAATTGATCCTACAGTGCATGAAAACGTATGACTGTAAACAGTACTGTAAACGTATACCATCAAATTCTTGATAAATACATTTTCAATCTTCCTGAAAAAAATTGAGAATATTCTGGAGTCATGGTTGATGAAGTTTGGCAAATATCAGAATTTTATCTCAAAAACTGAATTTTTGAGAACATTTTGAATTCTGCTCTCATGGGAACAACTGCAGCCAATGTGAGAGTGGAATTTTTAAACATCATATTTTCTCTTATGAAGCAAAACACTTATCATTAAAAACAAATCACCAACATTTCCATGCTGTCAAGATGCAATTTATGTATTATCAGATTTTTGTTTAGATGACTGAATTTCTGAAATTTTGACCATTTTTTAAATTTGCCTTTACAACAGCTGTCACTCAATTTGTGAAGCCACTGTTGAAATACCACTTGCCAATTAGCTCAGTGCGATAGACAATGGTCTTTGGTTCCAGAGATTGTGGGTTCAATCCTCAACTGGTGCAAATTGAACATTATAAGGTCAACTGTCCTGTCTTCCTATTCTCCTGTTTGTTGCTCAGAATTTGCCAAAATTAGCCCGGACCCGACCCATTGCTGCGCAGCAGCTATAATTATTATTATTATTATTATAAAGCCAGCCAGTATTATTCTGAATATGTAGGCATATGTGTGTTGGTCTTTATTTCTAACCGTTTGTGCCTGTGTGTGTGTGTGTGTGTGTGTGTGTGTGTGTGTGTGTGTGTGTGTGTGTGTGTGTGTGTGTGTGTGTGTGTGTGTGTGTGTGTGTGTGTGTTAGTGTGTGTGCAGGTCAGTGTCTTTGCATGTAACAGGCATGAAATGAGCCACACATCTTAATGACTTGTCACTTAAACCTGCGAGCCAATGGCAACGACTCCTCCTACTGCTGCTAACACAACCAACAACCTACTCTAAATATCTCATGACTCCATAAACATTGCTCAGTTCAATATTTTTATACATTAAAAATACAACAGCCACAACAAACAAATCATTCATATCACTCCATCATATATTGTGTTTCAGAGGTCCTTGAGCACATCGTAGCCCTGGGGGCCCTCCAGCCAGTGGGGGGGCCAGGACGCCTTGATGCTGGCCCTGCCCTTCAGCAGGCTGTAGTACTTGGCTAGTTTGGGGTAGCGCAGCACGGGCAGCCTGCCACGGAAACAGGAAGTGATACGTCATGATCATGGGGTGAAGTCAGCCTTTCGCTTTAGGAATGATTCATTGTTAATCGTTCATCGATTAATTCTGTATTGCCACGTACCCAAAGCGAAAGGCGTGGGCGATGCTTGGAAAGACAGTCACGTCAGCCAATGAGAACGCTCCTGCAAGGTATGCGCCAGGCCCCACCTATTGATAGATACATATATTGATAGGAGTGTGTGTATGTGTGTGTGTGTGTGTGTCCATATTGATATTTGTGGTTGTGTGTTTGTGTGTGTGTGTGTGTGTGTGCGTGTGTGTGTAAATTCATGCGTGCGTGTGCCCACCTGCTCCAAATACTTTTCCCAGAGTTGAAGCTCCGCCCCCAGCACCTCTCTGCTCCTCTTCATGCCTGCCTCACTCCTCTCCTCCTCAGGCACCAACCACTCATAGTAGATCACCGCATCTGAGGTTGCAGCATTACCACACAGTGAACACACACACACACACTACTGCTGTATGGCCTGGATATGTGTGTGTGTGTGTGTGTGTGTGTGTGTGTGTGTGTGTGTGTGTGTGTGTGTGTGTGTGTGTGTGTGTGAGTGAGTGAAATACCCTTTTTCATGTTTTCATGCACTCGCCACTTTGGGACATCAAAGGACTAATAAGATAGAAAAGTATGGTGTAAGTGTGGTGTGGTGAAAACACAATGTGGTTCCTCAGGAACAAGGAACAACAAGAGGAAGCTTGCTTCTTTATCTCATCACATCCAGGACGATGGTGGGTGTGCTTCCACCCGTCCACTTCTCGTAAATTGTGTGAATTTGTGTGTGTGTGTGTGTGTGTGTGTGTGCGCGCATGTGTGTGTGCGTGCATGCATGCATGCGTGCGTGCATGCGTGCGTGTGTGTGTGTGTATAAGGTGCATACTGAGCTTATCGTTGAGTGTGATGCCTTCCACCATGCGTTGGTAGGCCAGGGCTTGCTCCGCTGGGGTCTGGGGGAGCAGCCTGGTACCCTTGAGCTGGTACTGGTTCTACACAAACATTAGGCGAGAGGGGTTGGTCATGTCATATGTCCTACACAGTGTAGACACATATCCTCTCCTTCACCTGAACACCCGTTACCTCATTATTTTATCCATTAAAAAACAACAACAACATACAGTACATTCTATAGTTTTCTACAGGAGAGTGTCAATCATAACCCATAGTTCCAAACGTCTTAACCCTTGCAACCAGTTATTATTATTCAGATTATAAGGGTGGAAGTACCAAGGTTGTGGCTTGGAATGTGTGTGACTAGATTCTAAATTCAAACCCCAATGTCCACACCTCTGTTAGTGTACCTGTAGGCAACCTTGATCAAAATTCAACAACTCCCTGCCTGCTAATGAATGACATGCACTTTGTTTTGTTAAATTAATTTAGCCGTCTGTCAGTATGATTGCTAAATGAATAAATAGTAAACAAACAACATAAATAAACATCAGATTTAACAAAAAATAAATGAACATAGATTTTTCACAGAGAAGACAGGTTAAAAATGTTGCTCTTTTGATTCATATTCATGATCTGGGTATTGTTAGTTTCTGCAAGTGTTGCTTACCTCCAGGAATAAGCATGCTGCGATGGACTCATTCAGGACACTGTTTCCATGTTTGAAAACAGGGAGCTGAGGGGTTGGGAGAAGGTCGATTTAGTTGGACTTGGATATTGCATTTTAAAATATGTGCAAGAAAGTCACACCTCATTGCACCAAGTTGATTAATCTAGTCCACCTGCTGTGTGGACCCAGTATGTAAACACATATAGGGCTATTTTTGAATTAATCAAACAAATGGCTAGGGAGATCCTTTTACCTAAGATAACATAAACCGAAACGATATGCCATCTCAAATGTTTAAACAGCCGTGTACTATTTTAAACAAACATTGGCAAAGTCCATCAAATGGTTGACATTCTTAATTATTGAATAACCAACCCAAGTAACATCAACGTCTGTCTATCTCTCTGAATAATATTCCCTCTCTCTCTCTCGCCTATGACTTTCGGTCCATCCACTTTAAGGCGTAGCCTTACCTGTCCTCTTGGGTTGAGCTCCAGGACCTCGGAGGACTTGTTCTCCCCAGCCTCGAAAGACAGCAGCTTGCGTTTATACCCCTGGAACTTCTTCTCCTCCATGGTGATCATGACTCGCCAGCAGGGCGGGGAGCCTGCCCCCCACAACAGACTCATGGATTTAGCCATCGGGTATCCGCGTTAGGTGATCCTAACGCTGGTAATGTGCATTGACAAACCAATATATTATGATCAACAAATACACCTAACTAAAGCTGTGCCATGGGACCAGCTGTTGTGCTTTATTGAACCTACTAAAATAATAAACGCTTTTACGGACGCACCCACCCAAAGGTCAGCATGAGCAAAGGTCTAGGATTGCTTTGCTTGCTCATGAATGACTGTGCTGCTGTTGAGGAAAATGAAGACACTTTTGTGTATTATGAAATCCCACCATCACTTATTTAACCTGATCTGCCCTCACTGGGATTATTCAGATTAGCATTGCTATGAATGTAAAGGAATGGGATTTTATTGTTTTATGGCTGTAGTTGGAGATGATTATAGAAACATTATAGTATACTGGGGCTTTGGGCCTATATTGTAAGTGAACATAGACTTCTTCTTACTTCTTACTGCTCTTACTTATCTAAACTAGACATGTCACCACAAGTGCATTTTCTGAACAAAATGCGATGTGGTTGCTAGAGCCAACTCGTCATGTAAGCAATATTCTGTGAACATATGCAATGCTGCTGACATACTAATGCTGGCAAGGCCAATGAGCGAGCACGCCAAGTTTCAAGTCTTTGGGCCTCTTTGAAGCTGACTTGTTGTGATTGATTGAAGAATGGGTATTTTTTTTTGGAATGCAAGTTATTAGGGCCCCCAGATTTGGTTGAAAAATGGAGGTCATTTGCATAATTGTATTTTCGCATAAATCTGCCATAATAACCCATTTTTAAGCATCAAAATGAAAATAATACCATAAGGTCGGGTAGCATTAATGAGTATGTCGACCAAATTTGGGTCAGTTGGGTTTACGGGTCGGTTTTTCAGATTTTGTCTAGACGGAAATGATGGTACTTGATACTACTTACTTTTTTAATGCGTAGGAATCATAGGCACTGTACTGATATATGTACAATTCTTGGCAATTATTGATGTGTTTTTTATTTTTTTACGCAAAATGAGGAGGAAGAATGATAACAATAGTTATTATTATAACAATGGTGTGGCTTACTTTTCAACCACACTAATATACTTTTGGTTTGGAATTAGTAATGTAATGACCCACTACACTGGAAATGTCATTCAACTGAATCAAACTATTGTTTAGTGATATGGCGCC
Organism: Micromesistius poutassou; assembly: GCF_964030765.1. Taxonomy (NCBI): domain Eukaryota; kingdom Metazoa; phylum Chordata; class Actinopteri; order Gadiformes; family Gadidae; genus Micromesistius; species Micromesistius poutassou. Next base: position 10,807,776 of record NC_140290.1, on the reverse strand, counting down.
ATCTGCTGTCCAAAGAGTGAAACTAAACACAGGCTTGGCTCATTGGAAAACGCTTATTAGCCATCTACTCTGTCATGAAAATGTTTTATCCCTGTTTACATTTTCTAACCCATGCCCTTCTTGACAAGACATGTATCACTTTTAATTAGCCTCACATTTGGACGAAAGGTTTTCAGTGTCTTCTGCAGCAACAATTTGACTTCTTATCTTATTTACCAATGTAACTAAACTAAGAACATATTACCATGGGTCATGTTATCATGTTCTCAAAATTAGACATTTTTGAGTCAATAAATGAAATTAATTTTTAGGTGTCTTTGGGTGAAACTGGCCCCACAATTACGTTAACAATTACACACCTCACCCAAAAAAGTGCTTCAGAATCAGACAATATAGTATATACTTTTTTATTATTGCAGAATGTTTCTACAGCATTTCAAGTGTGTGTGTGTGTGTGTGTGCGTGTGTGTAACCATGGGTCTTGCGCATTTACCTTACCCATTTGTAAAAGTGACATTTCTTCAAGTGTGACTGCCGTTTGCCTGTCTGTCCTGGCAGCAGAGTGGGAGTTTTAACAGGTCACTTCAACAGCAGGTAAAAGGCTGGCTGAGCGTACCGACAACACACATTCACAAAGTCCATATAAACTCTCCAAACCAAAAAGGTCAAAACAATTCAGTCAGCGGTGGCCATGCTGTCTGTTTGTAGTTTTGATTGTTTTGTGTGTTCGCACTTTTTCTTAAAATGACAATTCACGTGATTAGGTTATTTAGTGAACCCCTTCACTGTCAGGCTATAATACAAGTTTCTACAGAAAAGAAAATACAAAACCATACAAAATAACACTACACATGCACACTACAGTACGCGGTGGTACTAAGCAGCCGAGGAGGGCATGTACACGTACGGCGCGGTGTTCGCCGCGTTCTCTGTCCTTCAAAATACCGTTATTTTACAATTTAAAACTCTTTCTATTTTCTTCTCTTTTTTTTACACTTTATAAACAGTTTCGCTGAGATAAAAATGTAGTCCTTCTATCCGTATAATTTATTTCGATAAAGCGAGCGCTTTAAAAGCAACGTAAGGTGCAAGATGTCACATCTCTTGGTAACCTGGTGACTCTCTCCGTTTTCATTTATAATAAATTAGAAAATAAAAAGGATCTTCATCTTCGGACGAACAAAAAAGGAACAACCTTTGAACAGTATAACAAATCGTCGAGAATAGCTATCTATTTACTTAGCTAAACCATAAAATGTTCATGTGAGACGTAAAAGTAGCCGGATATAAAAACACAGTGAGAAAGAGATTGAGAAAATAAAAGAGAGAGAGAGGGAGGGAGGGAGAGAGAGAGAGAAAGAGGTCAAACAGGTATTCTGTTGTCCTTTTAGAAATCAAAGGCACACGTGAGTTTGCTTCCACCTAAACCTCACTGTCCTAACCTCTGCACCAGATTGCCTGGCATGACCAAACAAAGGCTGCATTTTGCCCACAAACACACACACAAACATACACACGCAACAGACACACCCATACACACGCACTACTGGTTCTTAGCAAAAGCGTTGCTGTGTTGTGTCGGTGTTGACGTCCAGCTGGGGTAGTCAGAACTACTAGATAGTACAATGTCTGTTTCTTCTGGATCAATCCCATATTAATACCAGTCTTCATGACCTTAGTTCACAGCGTTAAGTAGACTGAACGGCGACGAATATCCGAGTTGCAGATTTACATTGTGTCGAGTGTCATCTCTTTGCGACGCCATTCGACAGGGATGAAACGTGTTTGTGTTTCAGTCTGACTCCCATCATTAGACAACACCTTGTGCTTTACTATTACACTGCATCCCTTCTTCTTTGTGCTAAGTGGTTCCTTACTCAATCCAGGAAGACCTACCCCTGTAGCAAAATGCAATTGGTTGCCTTGTCAGTCACACACCTCGAACAAGCGCGTAATTCGCTAGCGGCCAGGAGCTACGGTGTTGCTGATTGGCTAAGCGGAGCACAACACAATAAAACGGAACAAAAGAAAAACAGGGGAGGGGAGCAGAGGCGGGAGGTGACGGTGTGAGAGATATTAGATCTGGCTGTGTGGCAGCCTGGAGGTCACATCACTGCAGTTCCGGGGAGTCGCACAGCCCCAAAGCAAGGGCCTCCTCTGGGGTGAGTCCCGTCTTCAGGGTGCGCCTCACTGTGGAGAAAAGAACGGAGAGGAATGAGACAAGAGGAAAAGAGGACGCAAACACAGGAGAGAAGTGGGGACGGAAAGAGGAGGACGGGAGATGAGTCAGGAAGAGACCAGTGGGGTAGATCAGAGAAGAGAGGAGCGGAGAGAAGGGGAGGAAGAGAAGAGGTGAGGACGGGAGAGAAGTGCGGTAGAGAGGAGGAAAGAGAAGAGGAGAGAAGAGAGGAGGGGAGAGAAGGAGAAGAGGTGAGAAGAGTGAAGGGGAGAGAAGGGGAGGAAGAGAAGAGGAGAGAAGTAGTCGAGGGAAAGGAAGAAGGGAAAAATAAAGAACAGAGGAGAGGAGAAGAGATGACATAGAAGAAAATAAAGGAAAGAATAGAAACGACAGGAATGCGAAATGACAGTCGTGGACGAGACATCCATCCATTTATTCTACCAACGTACGAGATTTGCGGTTGGCCCGTGACCTCCTCCTCTCGCGGGGCTGGGTTCTGGTGCCGGGCCCCTGCGTGGCCGACCTCACGATGCGCTCCATGATCTCATCGGCCGCGTCGTCGCCGCACGCCGGGGAGTCCTCGGGGGCAGGCGTCCACGCTTGTACAATGCGACCTGATTTGACCACGGAACGCAACAGATTAGAAGACCATGACAGGATTGCTCTCTATCATATGATCATGACATTTTCTGCAAGCTAAACTTGATTATTTTCAATAATGGGAAGAAGAACTCGGTTTGGAACAGCCAGTCAACACAGTAAAGTAATGGGGGAAACCTAGATAACCCTTTAATAAGATTTATTTTTGGTCATTTTTAGCTGACTCTTTGAATCAATAGTCACTTTAATCTACATTTAGATCCATGTCATTATGGAGCAGGTATAGAGACAGGTAAACAGCTAAACACCTTGACCACGTCCTATACCACCACACCATGTGATCGCCAGGCTACGGTTGACCGGCTCAGTGTAACCTATCTCGATTTTTTACGGACTGTTTGCTGACCTCCACGACCGGGGCGTGAGCGTGTCCGTGTGCGCAGCCCGGGCAGCGCGGGGACCTCTCGCTCCCCTTCTCCTCCTCCTCCTCCTCCTCCACCTCCACCTCCACCTCCTCCTCCTCCTCCCAGGCTGGCCCTCAGCACCGCCTTCATGCTCTCGTGCTCGGCCGCGTCCTCGGCGTGGCCCAGGCCCTGGGGCTGCTCGCTCTCGTGGTGGCCACTAGGGGCGCTGCCGCCGCTCAGCCCCCCTGAGCTGTAGCGACCGCCCTGGGAAAGGATGGAAGATGTCTCAGTGAGGTTTATTGATTTGTTTGTATTTATGACTCTATATTTTGAAAGCAGCAGGACTTTGACAACAAAGAGATGCATCACCTAGAGTAGGGGTTTTCTGCGGAATATTGTTACATATCTTTATTTATATTTATTTATATATATATAGGCCTATTGTATTTTGTGCAGTAAAATCAACAATTAATTATTTATCGTGTCAACAGTCAGATAATTAGGATTCCTTTATGTATGTTGTAATCAATGTTGTTCAATATACAGTCACTGTCACAACTGTTCTGTCTTCAAACATACGAATACAAACACAACTTACATGGCCATGCAAAAAGTAAAAAAAAAGCAATCCTTAAATGTTTCATTTGGTCCATTTGGTCCCTGCTGCGACCCGCAACCCACAAATATGAAGCACCTCACTAAACATCCACAATTCCATGTTTCTACGTGAAAAATCTGAAAGGTGCAGCAACAGCAGTTGGATCGCAGTCAGTGTCATGCACGCGTGTTGCACAGAGTCTCACACACACACACACACACATGCAAACACTGACACGTAGACAAAGTGATACCTCGCCCTCCTCTTCTTCATCAGACTACGTGGGAAAGAGAGTCAGGAAATGAAGATCAGAGATTTTGATGAAAATGGTAAAGAAAAATGGTGAAATGGTAAAAGGCAAAGAGAAGTAAAGTGTATAAAGGAAAGGACGTGGGCTGAATATTTGAGGATGTGAAGTGTGTGTGAATGTGTGAACATGTGTCACTACTTATTTATTCATTAAAGCTGACATATTAGGTGTGAGTGTGATTAGCTATTACAAGCCGTTTTGAAAACCGGCCTCTTCTGACATCATGAGTGGGCGTGTCCACCTAGATGTGTGCTGGATAGATCAGACTACCAGCCTACCCAGTGGACTGTAGCACACGTTCATCTATCCGTCATACATCTCGGTGGACACGCCCACTTGTGATGTCAGAAGAGGCCGATTTTTAAAACGGCTTGTAAGGGCTAATCACACTCACACCTGGTGGTATAACATGTCAACTTTAATTCATAGAGCTGCTTCTAGTCAAACTCCCACTGATGTTGGCTTCATATCATTGACGAGTAGTTCCTCCAGCCCTTTACCTAAAGGTAGACTGGTTTCAAACCCCAGACCACCCCCCCCCCCCCCCGCTTCCACCCCTCCCCTCTTCTGATCACGTGACGCAACTCACCGGCGCATTGACGTCCACGATCATCTTCCCGCGGGTCTTGTTGCGCTCGCGGTGGTCGGCGCGCTTCTGCTTCTGCTGCAGCACGCGGTCGCGCGTGGTGCGGTACTCCAGCGCAAACTCGCTGAGGATCTTGCTGAAGCGGTGCACGCTGATCTCACGCACGCTGTAGGCCGGGTGGCCCAGGAACAGCAGGAAGGCATGGAACCTGAGGTGGAGAGAGAGAGAGAGGGCTTTTTAGCGCCTTTTAAAGGCGCCGTAGGTGAGCTTTAAGAGCCCTCGTTTGAGTGTAATTTGCAAGGAATGCCGCAGCCGTCCGTCAGCTGTTAGTGGGGGAAAGGCTCCGTGAGAATGTCTTTTGAGAGTTGATTGCCCCTTGCCTCTTTTATTTCCAATGGAAATTAATATTTATTGTTGTTGTTTTTTATCCTTCTTCTATCCATTGGTTCTGGGAATCAAGCTTGCCTGTCAATCATGTGCACTCAGCCGAATTTGCTCCACCACAGGTGCGTGAATGCAATGGTTCTCAATGGCGGGGATGCGTTAGAAGGGAGGGAGCAGAGACGCAGGGGGCCGTTTTGTTGTTTTGCTTATTCAGAAAATCGGGCTCTCTTTTGCTCCTTTTGGTCTCTCTCTTTACAACTCTCATATCCTACCTACAGCAGCTCTAACCTGCCTAATTCCTATGGCTTTACACACTCCATTCCAGTTGTTATTTTTTTAATAGGTTGTGCAGAACTAGACTTTATTTTTCAATTTAAATGAAATGCTTCAATTGTTCTGGGCCTCACTTCGAGAGACTCCCTTCGCGCGTCCCTTTGGGGGCGGGAGCCTCGCCTCAACGACTGAAGTGTAAATCGAACAGAAATCCATGGAGAGGGGCTGACTCCCCAGGGCTGAGCGGAGTAGCTGTGTGTTTTGACAGGAAGGGAATTTTCTCTGGAAGTGGTCAACAGAATAGTTCTGTTTGGTTTTCCCGCGGGGAGACCAAACCGCCGTTCTTTAGCACATTTGTCCTCCCATTAAAACCATCCCCCGATGCGCTGCATGTGAGGCCGTCTCCATCAACGTGATGCCACTGGAATCCGGGCGGTAATGAAGCGTGCCTGAGATGTTGTGGAGGAAGGGGAAGTCTTGCTTCTTCCCCCTCGCCACAACCTCCACAGCGGCAGACGCTCCGCTAGCGGGAGACGCGTCGCGCACCGCGCCACGGACGCGGAAGGACGGAATGTGCAACCGGGAGGGAGCAACGGTGGAAAACAAAAAACAGGGAACGCACACGCACGCACTCGCTCGCACACAAACACCGAAGCTCAAACTCCGGGTTTAACAAGTTGCCTTCACTGTTTTATGAGTTTAGAGTAAATGGTCAAGGTAATTTGACTGATATTCACCTTTAGCCTCATTGGCTCATATACCACTGTGTTGTCCATGAGCCTCATTGGCTCATATACCACTGTGTTGTCCATGAGCCTCATTGGCTCATATACCACTGTGTTGTCCATGAGCCTCATTGGCTCATGTACCGCTGTGTCGTCCTATTCTTAGCTATGGGTAATCCGCTACATAAGCACATTTTAAACAGTCATTTAGTGAAGCTTAAAGATCGTTTTAAAAAGGACCACTGTGGAAAGTTTACCAACTCCTCTCACAACGTCGTAGTCAAAACAGAACTTGATTTACTCCGAAAAGAGAGAAGATCTGGAATGGATCTTTTCCAGTTTTCTCGGTTGTACGCGTCTGTGGCTCGGTTCCACGCGCGGGGTGTGTGTGTGTGGTCCGCGTTGAGACGGAGGCCCTACCTGTTGATGATCCTGCGATGGACGATCTTCAGGATGATGATGCGCTCGGCGCAGTCCTTGAGGAAGTCCGACATCTTCTGCTTGAGCTGGGCCTTCATCTCGTGCTTGGCGATGACCTTCAGGTGGTCCCAGGACGCCTTGCAGCGGCGCTCCATCTGGGTCAGGGTCTCCTGCAGCTGGTCGAAGTCCACCTGGTGGGAGAGGGTGGAGAGGGAGGGTCATATCCTAGACGATAACCCACGTCGGGGGTCACAATCGGGTTTTATTGGATTGCTTATTTGGCGATTCACTCTCAACTAAAACCACAGTGTCCACCCCTTCCATCCCGCGTCACCTTGCCATGGATTTATGTTTAAAGGTGACACATTATACCACCAAGTGTGAGTGTGAGCGGCCATTAAAAGCCGTTTTGAAAATCTGCTTCTGACATCACAAGTGGGCCTGTCCACCTAGATGTACGACGGATAGATGAGCAACGTGTGCTACAGTCCACTGGGTAGGCTGGTAGTCTGATCTATCCAGCACACATCTAGGTGGACACGCCCACTCGTGATGTCAGAAGAGGCAGATTTTCAAAACGGCTTGTAACGGCTACTCACACCTGGTGGTATAATATGTCCCCTTCCCCTTTAACTAAATCCCATGAACACGACGCCGTAGAGTGACCTTTGACTGACCTTGGCGGACCGTGTGATGGCCCCGATCTCTGAGTAGAGGTCGGAGCTCTGGGGGAAGTTCTCGGCCACCACGGAGCAGACGTGGTGCAGCAGGGACTGCTTGTGCACCGTGTCCTTCACCTCCGGAACCTTCTCCAGGTAGGTCAGCTCGAATCCCTTCGCCTGGACACACACACACACACACAGACACACACACACACACACACCGAAACAAACACACACACACCGAAAAACAAACACACACACAGATACATCATCAGATAAACAGTGAAGGAGGCCTTTCATTACAGCTTTAAGTGATGTAAGTGTGTCGGGAAAAGGAGAAGATCAGAGGGAGTGCGAGGGGAGGGGGTGGGGGTTGGGACGGGTAGGGGGTCTTACGTTGGTGCCGTTCAGGAAGTTACCGATGGCGAGCAGCGTGGAGAGGATGTGGCGTAGCGTCTTGTTCTTCTCCAGCTGCTCCATCCCTTCCTTCAAGTCCTGCAGGGGCTCTGCCACTTCCTAGACACACACACACACACACAGACACACACACACACACACACACAGGCACACAAACACAAACAAATACACAAACAGACACACACACACCCACACAAACACCATTAAAAGTTAATGGAGACATACCATCAGCATGCGCATCTCATTCCAGACCCATGGTGACCTAAGTGTACAACAGGTGGGCCTGTGGTCTCTGGTGTGTTGTGAATCATCAGCAAGTGTTCTGTGGTTACCGCAGGTTGTGTGAGGATGTGTCATCCGTTGCTACCAAAATCTGCTTCTGATTACACAAGCCCTTTGAAGGTTCTATCCAGGAAGCTCTCCTCTATGTGTGTGTGTGTGTGTGTGTGTGTGTGTGTTTGTGTGTGTTCACATGTGTGCGTCTGTGTGTGTGTTATGGGTTCACATGCGTGTTTGTGTGTGTTAGGGGTGTCGGATCTGATTGGTCAAGCCTGAGCCATCGTTGACTGATGGTCAAATCATTTATCATGTCTTTTTAGATATATGCCGCCTCATTTTGCCACACTTAAAAATAATCAATCTGCACGGTTTCCCAAAGCTGCCAGTAGGAAAGGCGCAGAGACTCCGCTAAATGATGGCCAGCCTCTAACTTTTCACAATATGACGAAAATGACGTCAGATTGTGAAAGCATCTGCATTCAATTAAAACAGAAAATATGGGCTTCTATTACCCTGTTATACTAAAATATAGGCTGATATAATACACCGTAATTAATGTAATACGTCGATGAAATTAAACAGTGGCCTGTCTCTTTGGAGACAGAGCTGTTTGTCTCTGCAGAGACACTGCGTGAGTGTGTGTGTGTGTGTGTGTCTGTGTGTGTGTAAGTGTCTATATGTGTGTGTGTGTGTGTGTATGTCTCGGTATGTTGCGCTCTATTAAAGCACTCCTGCAGCCGACCGGTCCCACCGGGGCGAGTGGGGAATGTTTGGAGATCAGAGACAGAACGGAAAACCGTAAAATTTACAGGAGAGCCGACATGTTTTCCATTCTGCAGCCTCGTCTTTGAACTCCGGCCCCTCTTCCTCCCGAGCTGAGTGCATTCCTTGCGTGTACGTGTATGTGTGTGTGTGTGTGTGTGTGTGTGTGCGCGTGTGTATGCCAGGAAACAGTGAAGCGTCATTAGAAAGCTGCACATTTGGTAATTTGTTGTCATGTTGTGATATAATGATGGTGTTGTTGTGTTGCTGGGAATCAAGGAAATACAAATCCATGAAGGAGCAGAGGTTGGGCGTCTTACATGTGGATGTCTGTAGAAGCCAGCAGATAATCAGAATCAAACACAGAAACTTCTGGCTGCGAGTCTAACACTGCGGGCGCTACACTATTATCCAGACCTCCTCACGAGTAAACCACTGATTTGATCCTCTTACAAATCAGAAATATTGTTGTTTATTTTCCCTAAAAATATTTATACAATCCACATTTTTGCTAAAATATATATATATAAAAATAATTTGAATCTAAAATTTGTTTTGGAAAAAGCTTTTGGGGGGGATTAAAATGTTCCAGAATCCGCATTTTTGTAATTCAACTTTTGAATACGGTTTTAATACTGGTAGTTTCTCCCGCCCTGGCCTCCACTCGGTCCCTCCTCCAGCTACACACCTTCTCGGTGGCCTCGTAGTCCAGTTTGAAGGCCCAGAGCTGCAGGCGCGCCGACAGCTCGCTGATGGAGGACAGGCTGAGCAGGAACTGCTCTGCAGAGCCCAGCGGAACGTCAGGGTTTGCCAGCTGGGCCTCCTGGATCCGCTGCTTCTCCTCCTCCGTGGGGATCATGGTCAGGATTTTCTAAAGAGAGAGAAAGATTGGGAGGGAGTGTATGAGAGAGTATATTAGGTTGGGTGCATACGTTGTTTATATGGAGGCCCCAAGTGTGAATCGAACCGTAATTAAGGTTGCCAATAAAGCATGCTCAACCAGTTGAGCCAGATAGGAACATAGAAGTAGTAGGGGTGGTAGTAATTGAAGTGGTGGTATTAGTAGTAGTCGTAGTAGTGGTAGTAATAGTAGGGTAGTGTAGTTGTAGTGTTGGTCGAAGTATGGTCGATAATATACTTTATTTCCAAGCAATGTTTTAGAACAAGCTTTACACAGTGCTTTACCAAGAATAAAACAGAGAGAACAAAATACAAATTTCAGAAAAACAAATATGGTTCTATAAAGCAGGATTAACAATAAAACAACCAAAATGGGTAAAAAAAATAAACAAAAGAGTTTTTAAGAGAGATTTTAAAGAGGTAGCTAGGCTACCATCCTCGTGTTAGCAGTAGTATTCAGGTACTGGGGCTAGCGTCGATCACAGCGGTGCCTACCTCTATGCCCTCCTTGTTGAGCGCGTACTCGTCAAAGTTGACGATGCCCGTCTTGATGGTGCGAGGGGGCGGCAGCACCGTCATTCCGATGTTGATGGCGTTGCTCCTCTTGGAGTCCAGCACTATGATCTCCTGCCGCTTGCCGTCCGCCGCCGTTTTCTGTAGTCACACACACACACACACACACACACACACACACACACACACACACACACACACACACACACACACACACACACACACACACACACACACACACACACACACACACACACATAGGGACATATAAACATTTATACACACAGACACACATGCACATACGTACGTACGCACACACACACACACACACGTAAGCACACACATACAAACAGGCACATATAGACACACTCACACACAAATGCAAACATTCAAGCATGCACCAATGTGCGTGCACACACACACACACACACACACACACACACACACACACACACACACACACACACACACACACACACACACACACACACACACACACACACAGAAAGGGTCAATGTCTCTATCTGTGTCTCCCTTTATAGGCTATTATAGGCTTAGCGGGATCTCCCCCTGAAGCTAAATGGAAAACAGCTGTGGTAAAGGAGTTAGCCTAGCTCGGCTTACCTTTCGCTTTATTTTACCGCCATAGCTTCAAGTGCTACGAAACATATGTGTGATATATATATATAGGAGCCCAGTGTGTAGATACTTGAGTCACATGAATAACGACTTCATAAAACTCTGAACGTAACACTTAAAGCTGGAGAGAACACAGCGAGCCACATCAGAGCAGGTGTTAAGAACTAGCTTGCGCTCGCTAGAGGAAACGCCACATGCAGTCAATTCCGTTATGCCATTCTTACATAACCATAACTATTGCCATATGAGTGCTTTTACTCTCACGCTGAATCGTCACATTGAAATACATATTGAACATAATGTTTGTGTCCGTGAGTTCGATGTCCATCTGCGGGGTCCATTGAAGATAACGTGTTTCGTAGTGTACACGTGACATTTGTAAGGAACCGAGTCCTGGGTTTTTTTAATTAATTTTTTTACATTTCCGGTGGCGTACATAAGAGCATATACCCGGCCTTTGGGGACAGAGAAACGCCGACCAAGGGTAGCCCATGCTTACCAGAGCTACCTTTCCATTCCCACCCTTGAAGAACAATGTTAGCTGATCTCCGTTGACACCCATGTGGGGACCACCCGGGCCGCAGACAGGGAGGTGGGGGGGGTGGGGTGGGCAGGTGACTTAATAATTGGTGCAGTTAGTGGTGTGTGTGTGTGTGTGCATGCGAGTAGTGTGTGTCCTTGAATGGTGTTTATGTGTGTGTGTGTGTGTGTGTGCGTGTGTGTGTGTGTGTGTGTGTGTGTATGACTGTGTGTGCGCGTGTGCGTGGCTGAAATGCGAGGGGCCTGGTTGGAGCTGCATGTCTTTGTGAAACATACTTTTCCCATTTATAGGCCATGTGGGACTAGGAGCCGGGGCTGGTGCTGCTCTACTCTGCTTTGCTCCGTTTGGAACGGCGGAGAACACATAAGCCCTACAAAACCACACAGACCTCACTACTACTACTACTGCTGCTGCTGCTAGCTGACGGGGGGGAGGACTGACTTCTGTTTTTCGCTGTGCTGGATCATCTCCCATCACCCTCATCACCCACCACCACACAAACCACAGGGATTCAGTATAATTAATCTTGTCTGTATCGCCAAATTTAACAACCTTGTGGAAAGTGTTACACATAGTTTTTTTTGTGTGTGGAGGAGGTGAGGTTCTGCCAGACGGCGTATGAAACTAAACAACAAAAGACGGTTGAGCCGAGGTTTTGGACGCATTGTGCTACAGCGTCACAAACAAATGTGTAGAGTGTGAACCCAGCGTGTCCGACACGTGGACCCCAGCTCCCTTTACCTTGGTCACGGCGATCTCCTTGGATTTGGTCTCAAACAGGTGCTCCAGTTTGGCCGTGTCCACCTTGACGGGCTCCAGTTTGGACCAGAGAGAGTCTCCGCTGCGCCCGTAGTCCTGGTACTGGTACTCAGACGGCCGCACCTGTTCACAACCACAACCAGGTGGAACGCATTCAGCAAACCGGGGAGGTGCTTTTATGTGCGCCGAATACCAATGAAACCCCCAAAAAACATTGAGTTCCCAATGCATAACTCAGGAGACCAAGCCCAATAAAGCCAGCAAAACAGAGAAGGCAAAATCATGGAACCATAACAACAACAACCAAGCATTAGCCGGTACACACCGATGAGGTACGTTAACAGGAATAATCTAATAAAAATGAAAGAAAACAAGAAAACAAGAACAAAGAAAAAT
>NC_140290.1:10780429-10790429 GCF_964030765.1 Micromesistius poutassou | reverse complement strand
TCTGGTAGCTCCCTCCCTCTCCTAGCATCTAATGAATTTGTGCAGCTACTGTTTTGAATTAATTTATTGAAAAAAAAAAAAAACGGTGTGCGAGTGTGTGTGAAAGATAAACACAGAGACAGAGAGAGACACAGAGTGTGTGTGTGTGTGTGTGTGTGTGTGTGTGTGTGTGTGTGTGTGTCTAATATGAATGCATGGCAGTTGCTATGAGAGCTAAAAAAACAACAACTAGGAACAGATAATAACATAGATCTGTAGTATATTCTGCATCAGTGGACAATTGAGGGTTTATAATGACACTTCATTTCTCACATGCACATGAACTGAACCGGCGGATTTCACACATCCTTACTCAATGTCACTGAATTAGTCTATAGATGCGTGAAGCACACAGCGTCTGAGGCTCTTGCCTCAAAAGCCATTCCCCTTGTTGTTCCTTGCTATTTGATTGCTTCCTGCATTTTTATTCATATACATATTCTCATCTCTGCCCCTACATCGTGTCATTGCATCCCATCCTCAAAGCGGTATGTTACATAAGTTTGGCGGGCGGTCATGTACAGGGCGTCCTGTTCCCCTACTCAACCCCATAGATGTACAGAGGGAGGAAGTCAAGGAAACGCCTTTTACTGTCACTTCCACACCGACAGGGAATCACAAACAAACTAAATATACACCAGGGACTGCAGTGTATGAACACTTCGCTATAGGTGAACATGTCTGTTTTGCCTCCGTCCATCTACCCTCCCTCTCATTACCCTGTTCTCCCAGCTTTGTCCCACTGTTATGGTCTATAAAACTATGGTTTGAAATAAAACATTACATTTTCCAGTGCTGAGCCTGTGGCCTAGACTCTTATACAGGGATTACTGAGGATTAAGTGGGATTAAATGAATTCATGCATTTTCCACAAACTAACTTTTCCAAACCAAATAGATCATTTGTTCAGTTGTTCATCCCGCTGTGCATTTTGAACATGGTGTTCCCGGGCACCTTCGCGGGTAAGAGCATGGCAGTGGGGGAAGGGGTTCGCACTGTGGCCACCCATGCTAAGAATTCACTAATGGCATTGTAAAACCCTTTGGTCAGCACATGGAATGGTTTTAATGATACAGCCTTGATTCTTGGGTATGACATAGCAATAACTATATGGTCGACTGTGATCAGGCACTGGCCTGTCCCCAAAACCAAAATGGCTGCTGTGGGGGGCCAGAGCATTCAGTGCCATGACCAAAATCTGTAATTCTCTCCCCAAAAATCTCAGATTCCACCAGTCTTGCCGTCTTCAAAGCCTGTTTCAAAAATCCTACTTTGACTGAACACAAACAATACTTAGTCCTCAGCCCTCCGTTCCACTGTCCTGTCTGTGTATATGTGTGTATGCTTGTATATGATGCTTGTGTATGCATTCAGGTTCTGCTATATACTGTGTTTGTAAAGCACCGTTGAGTCTTTGAAAGATGCAATATAAAATAAAGCTATTGTAATTTGTATCATTATTATCAAAAGTGTGAATAAGTGGTGAGTGGGTGCTGACTTCCTTCCCTATCATGCTCTCTTCACAGTGTTTTGCGAAGATTGCAGGAGGTGTACGAGCCACAATGGTTGGTAAACAAACAGTACAAGGCTGGCTAGGCCACCACAACAGAAGATCATGGCGACACAGAGGAATAGACAGTGAACAACACAACTGATTCAATAAAAGGGGGAGTGGAACATTGTGGAAACCGAATATGTCCATGATTAGTGGATAAGCTTGAGTCGCTAAATCCTAACCTCAGACACCCGCTGGAGTGAATCCCCCCGTTCCTGTGATTCCCCTCTGCACACAGACTAAAATTGATCACAGCTTTTTGTGTACGAACATTGCTTTCCAAGGGAATCTCTGTATGTGTGATTGTGTATCCGTGTGTGTGTGTGTGTGTGTGTGTGTGTGTGTGTGTGTGTGTGAGTATGTGTGCCTGCCTGCCTGCATGCATGTCCATGAGTGAGTGAGAGCGTGCACACCATGTATCAGTGTGTGTGTGAGTGTGTGCTTGCATGCATCTATGCATGCTTAAGTGGGTGTGTGCGCATGCCATGTGTCAATGTGTGTGATGTGTGTGTGTGTGTGTGTGTGTGTGTGTGTGTGTGTGTGTGTGTGTGTATGTGTGTGTGTGTGTGTGTGTGTGTGTGTGTGTGTGTAAATAGCCTGACAAATCTCGCCGGATGATTTTCTCACAGCTTCTCTGCCAACACAATCAGGCCATTGGCAGCGGGAGCCACTTAAAATACAGTTTGTTGTGAAAGAGCCGAAACAGACAGACAGACAAAGCAAAGACATTCTCCACACTTTCCAAGGCCCTCTGGCAGCACAGAAATAGGCAATTTTTTAACCTGAAAACAATTACGCCATTATCGAACTTCCCCCGACCACAGGCCAAAGTATATCCCCCAGGAGATTAACTCTCTCTATGTGTGTGTGTGTCTGTTTCTGTTGTGTGTGTGTGTGTGTGTGTGTGTGTGTTTTGAGAATGCACACACTCACCTCTCCTCCCGTGCATGGCGAGCCTCCTCCATTTTATCCACATAGTCCCGACTGTGAGGGACACACAGGTTGGGTTTGAGTTGAAGATTCACACAAATGCACAACATGTCATGTGAATGAAGGAGTCATCCTGACACATTCAGTAACAGGGACATTTCGTACTGACATGAAATTAAAATGAACTTTTTCGGCGATGTAATGCTCATTTACAGCTTTATCTAATTACCAAACCATGCTTCATCATTTACCACAGAACAAAAACCAGAATGACGTGAACATAACACAAGTTAAAACCAGCTGATCCTTTTTCAACGACTCCATCCAACCAATAACCCATCTTCCTATCATTCCCCCTCAAGTCTACAACATGCTAACACACAGCAGGTTAGCTTGTTTTGTCGAGACAATGGAATTAAATGGATCAACTCCCATTTCCACCTATATTGGCTTTCCAGTAGTAGTAGAGAATAAACCACGATGAGGTGTGCCATTATTGAAAAAAAATGTAGTTTGTTGCTGGTAAGCAAGCATTTCCACACCCGTCAAACATTATTTAACCGCAGTTAAAAATGATGAGATATTACATAACTATCTGTAACTTTTTTTATTGACAACAGCTGAAACATACTATTTATTTACTTATTACTTCGGCTGTGCCTATTGTTTTTGTTGTTGTTAACACAATCCTCAACACAATATGAAGAGATAACAGTTTTGGAATAATGTCAAAGACCTCCATAGACCTCTCCTGTAATGCGCTGCAGATATATATACCTCAGAAAGCAGCTAGCCCAGCTAGCGCCGGCACGCAGGGTCTCGTAATACCCCTATGTACCTCTAACAGCGTTTTTCATCACTAAAGCGTCCGGTCTGCCCACAAGAAGATAAAGAAGTACTGCTGCCCAGAGGGCGTACTCTAACCTCCTGTCAATCATGTGGAGGGTCCCACCCCCCCCCCCCCCCCCGGTCAGCCCAAACCGTACGTGTTACACCTTGAAGAGGACACAAAGAGGACCACAGACCTGTGCTTGTTCCTCTCCTCCCTCTCGATCCTCAGCAGCCGCTCCTCTCTCTCCACACGGCGGCGCTCTCGCTCGGCCGCCAGCGACTCCTGGTGCTGCCTGTAGGAGGACGACAGCAGACCCCCCAGAGCGGGCCTGGAGGGGGGGGGGATGGAGAGAGAAAGAGGGGGGGAGAGCGAAAGAGAGAGACAGAGAGACAGAGAGAGAAAGAGAAAGAGAGAGAGAGAGAGAGAGAGAGAGAGAGGGATGTAGATAGAGAGCCATAGACAGACAGACAGAGACAGAGGTAGATGAAAGGTGGGGTGAAACAGAAAGAGAGCCAGAGACAGAGAGACAAAGATTACTCTTAGTGTCGTGTTTAATGAGATGGGAGTCAATGCGCTGGGGCCCTGTGTCGATGGCTAACCTGCTGTTGGTGCATGTTGACGACCCGCTGACTGAGTAGTTTGGGGGATTTCTGACGGGGGGGAAAGCAAGAGAGAGAGATTGAGGGAAGAGAGGGATGGGGGTTAAAAGGTGGCGTAAGCAGAGGGAGTTTTGTTGCAAAAACGTTAGGCGGCAGGAGACCTCTGATGGAAGACCCCTGGACTGGTGTTTAGCATTTCTCCTACAAGGGGGATTCTGGGAAATGCCTTTTGAAAGATCACCTCGCTGAACCAGTTATGGCACGTCGTGAGTCTGACGCTGTTTGTTTAATTCAGCAGGGTTCAATTGGGTTCATGTTCCTGATCGAGGCAATGCTGGATAACACAAATGGCCCCACACACAGAATAATGTGAATGTGAGCCTTAACACTGCACGCAATGAAAACAATCTTACTCAGATGACGTCCCAGCATTCTGATGATCAGTAAATTGTGTTCTTAAAACACAGCACTGAGAAACCATAGAAAAACCTGTATAACCCATTGTCAGAGGATGGCTGATTGCTAGTTTAAGTCAAAAATCAGCAACGAAAAAGACAAAGAAAGGTTCTCTAACAAAGTGAAATGCAAAGTGGAAGACGCGAAGGTTATTAGGGTGGAGGGTGAAAAGGTTTCTGTGGGAAGAAAAGGGAAAAAGCACAAAGGGATCGTGTGGAAGGAAGGTGACAGTGATAAAGTGATAAAGTGACAGTACCAAGACATAAAGAAGTGCAGGAAATGAGGACTACAAAAGGAAGTAGGAAGTGCAGTGACGATGGCGGAGGCATCGTAAGATTCAGAAGAAGATGCTGTGCGGACGTAGACGTGAAAGGAGAAACTGAGCCCAAAGGTGAGGGGAAGAGAGTGCTGATTTGGTGCCCGAAAGTCAGGTGGGTGGTAGTAGGAGGTAGGGGGGTCAACAGAGAGGGAGTAGAACAAAGAGAGCACAGAAGATCATTCATCCACTTTTCCGTTGGTTGAAGTCCAACGGAGCCACCCTTCTGGCCCCCGTTGCTCTGACCTGGGAGACGTGGGCGCAGGGGCCTCCTCCTCCGGGGCCCCGCTCTGAGCCCTGGCGTTGTGGACCGGTGCGGGCCCCGGCCCTGAGATCGGGGTGGCGGCGGGTGGGGGCGAGGGCTGGGGGACCTGCGAGTCCTGGTCCAGGTCGTAGGAGAAGAGGTGGAAGGGCGAGTGGGGGAGGTAGGGCAGCCGGTCGGGTGAGGGGTGCGAGGTGCTCCGCGACGGGGGACTGGCCTCCTTGGAGGCCGGGACGGTCACCACCGTCCGCCTGCGGGCCAGCAGCGAGGCCAGGAGCGAGGGCGGGGCCGCCGGGACGCAGGGCTCGGGGGTCACGACGGGGGCCTGATGGCCGCCGGAGACTGGAGGGTGAGACTGGACCACGCACGACGGCGGCGGCGGCGGTGGAAGCAGGGGAGACGGTGCTTGGAGGAGTGGAGGAGGAGGTGCTGGCGGTGGCGGCGGCTGTGGGGATAAGGAGGCAGGTTGCCGACTCCTCCTCTCTTTCTCCCCCTCCTCCTGCTGCTGTTCCTTGTCCTTGTGTCTGTCCTGCCTCCAGGAGGACACGGTGATGGATTGCAGGGTGGTTCTGATGACGGGGGTGGTGCGGGTTCGGGCCAGGCTAGGGGAGGAGCTAGAGAGGTGGATGGAGACACAGGGGGATGGGTGGATGAAAGGTGGATGAAGGTTAACTATCGGATGGGTTGAGATGACGCTTATGATGACCATAACACATCCATCCATTAATAACAGACAACAGATGGAGCGCCAAAAAAAAAAGGATGTTTACACGTACACAAGAAGGACAGTGAAAAGAGGATCCCAGCGTAACCCGTTTCGTTCACAGCAACCACCATTGATTGTCACCCAAAGTAAGTTGTCCAGCTATACCTGGAGCCAGTCACACTAGAGACCCTATCAGCACCCGCTTCCTCCTCTGCTTCATCCTCATCACCACCGTCAGACTCTGACTCCGTCACCGGCATCTCCTCGTCTTGCTTGGGCTTTTCCTCTTCCTCCTCAAATACCTCATCTCTGCGTGTGTGTGTGGTGGGAGGGTGGGGAAATGTTGATGCAGAACAAAGGACAGGCGAACAAAGGTGAATTGTTGGGAGGATAAAGGGCAAGAGATTCATGTCAGGATCAGGCAATGCGTATCACAAGAAATTTGATGGGTGATTGACGGACACTATGCTGACCTTAGAGTAGATGAGGCCTGAAAACGACTCACTACCACGTGATATGTGATCACAGTCCCATGACGTAGCAATCTAAATGCAATCTTCTACCATGTTTGACTGTTTCAAGAATATTAAACGTCTTACATATTAGTAGGGGTATTTATTCCAGGCGTATGTGTTGTTTAATGACCAAGAACCTATGTGCCATTCATTTATCGATTTACTTTCACAAATTGTTTTATGATCTAGATTCAGAATTTCAAGCTACTGTATATCTGTGTGAAGCTAACTATTCATCTAGTGTATATCTAGGTTCTGACATGTTTTCCTGATTCTTAGGATACATTGTTCCCTTTATTGGAAAGTCTCATCCGCTTTTAACGTCGCTATCTCTAGGAACAGTGGGCCACCTATAGCCTGGGGCCCGAAGAAAAACTCCAGGACTAATGCCAGTGCCTTGATCAAAGTGTGTGCATCTACACATGTCTAGGGACAAATAGGATTTAGTGAGATATGAAATTGATTTTTTTTCACTCATCTGATGGAAGGTCAGCAATAGACAAACAATAATAATCATAGACATGAGGACACAAAGAGAAGAAGACATGCCAAGATGATATGAAAAATTAATTGTATCTACTATCTAGCGACAGTTAAAAAATGCATGCAACAATATACACCTAAATAAAAGTAACAAACAAGGCAAACAGACAAACAGAAAGACAGATGAAAAACAAATAACAGAAAACAATTATGAATGAGCTTTTAGAACAAAGTCTACGGGTCAAGCTTCTAGTGTAGGATGTGGTCGGTTTATTAGCAAGCATCACGCAGAAACAAAACAGGAGAGATGGGGTGGGATGGAATCGGAGGTAGGGGTGGAGAAGGCTGATCTGACACCAGCACACAGTTCTGCCAGTCCTCATACATGGCCATGACCAGGTGCCCTGAGCAGATTGGGAATCAGCTCTCTGCATCCAGACGTTCTCTCTCTAGTGAAACCAGATGAATCGTAACTTGCTTCTAGGGCCCTAGCACGCTGCCAGGTGGTGTTACATAACACAAGGGCAGTGGCGTGTGTCTGTGTGTGGGATAGGTGGGTGGTATATTATGGCTTTGTCTCACACACACACAGTGGTCAAGTGTTTGTTGTGTTTGTTTGTGTGTGTTTGTGTGCGTCTGCCTTTGTGTGTGTGTGTGTGTGTGGCTCATGTGCTTTGTGTAAAGAGCGGGTAAATACGGAACAGGATGTATTTACCGGACGAAACCTGAACCTGTCGCCATCGTTTAGGAGCGCATTCAAACCCTTCTCCAGACACATCTCCTCCTCCGGACCAACACACACACACAAACACACACACACACACACACACACATACACACCCACACACAATCTAAGCCAGAGTTTACCTGTGATTTATCCGAGTTTACCCGAGGGTTAACAAAGCTTACCTCTGCTCTCCATACAACAACCCCCAAAGGTAAGGTTCCATCCAAGCTGCCCCAAACAAGTTAGTTTGATGCTACGCACACTAGGTCGTTAGTGTCACAAAAAGGAATTCAATTAAACTTGTGTGCCTGCTTAGTGTATTGAGGACGTCACAGCTGGGTTGGTAAGAGGGGGGGGCAGTGTTCGTTGAAGCAATATATTTAAGGGGAAGCACGCTTGAAATGTTGTGTTACAAACAGTGGACAGGATGAACTGCCATCGTAGTCAGGGACCAGGCAGCAGACCACAAAGGGGTTTTCTCTGTGTGACCTTTGAACTTACATGGCGGGGAGGCCACCTGACAGAGCCCTGAGAGCAGAGGAGTTCAGGGTAAAAGGTCAGACAGACACAATGTCACGCCTGCTGCTCCTCAAGTTCTTCTTTGAGAAGTGCACCGTGAAAAAGGAATAAGAACAGCCATTTGCATCCCAACGCAGGATCCTCAACACAACAACCAAAACAACCAAAACAACCACTCACACCCTCATTCGTCTCCCTGCACACTTCCTGCGTCGACCCCCCCGACCACTTCCCCGTCTCTCCTGCCTCTCACCTCTCACTCGCGTCCCTCGTTCCACCGAAGGGACGGCCGCCCGCTCGATGCGGGGAGGCGGGGCTAAGGGGAGAGGCGTGGCCTGACCTCCCCAGCGAGGCCCTGCGGCTCCGCCTCCTCTCCAGGCCACACTTCTTGTCCCCGCCCTCGATGCTGGTCCGCCGCCGGTCCTTGCGTCCCGTCGGTGGGGGCTGGCTGTCGTCATCTCCGTCCTCGTGACGCAGCGTCGCCTGAGGAGGTGGAAAGGGGATGACACGCTGAAGAGATGAACGCCAAGTGTGTGTGTTTATGTGTGTGTGTGTCTGCGTGTGTCTGCGTGTAAATACATGCAGATGTGTTTGTGTGATTGTGTGTGTCTGTGTGTGAATTCATGTAGGAGTGTGTGTGTGTGTGTGTTTTGCTGAAGGCTTCTTATTGTGCTTATGTGTGTTTGTGTGTGTGTATATGTGTGTGTGTGTGCGTGCGTGTGCGTGTCTGTGTGTGCAGCATGTGTGTGGTGTGTTTGTCCATTTGTGTGTGTGTGTGTGTGTGTGTGTGTGTGTGTGTGTGTGTGTGTGTGTGTGTGTGTGTGTGTGTGTATGTGTGTGCATGATTGAGAGTGTGGTATGGGTACGTCTGTGCATGTGCATGTGATTGTGTATGTGGCGCAAGTGTACTTATTCACCATGCATATGTGTTTCTGTGTCTAGCAGTATATCAGAGTGCAGAGTGCAGAGTGCGTGTGTGTGTGCGTGTGTGTGTGTGTGTGCGTGTGTGTCAGTATCAGCGGTGCCCCCAGACCTCGTAGATGTTGAGCTGCTCCACCAGGTCCAGGTCGGTGCCCCTCCGCCCCAGGTGCCTATGGGACACCGTGTCCATGCCCTGCTCCTCCAGTGCATCCACCATGTCGTAGAACGAGTCCTGGTCGGGCAGAGCTGCCAGCGTCTGGGACAGGGGAGAGAGAGAGAGAGAGAGAGAGAGAGAGAGAGAGAGAGAGAGAGAGAGAGAGAGAGAGAGAGAGAGAGAGAGAGAGAGAGAGAGAGAGAGAGAGAGAGAGAGAGAGAGAGAGAGAGAGAGAGAGAGAGATGATGGTATTAGTTAAAGCCTGTCAACACATATGAGTCTCCAATGGAAATCAATGGGATCTACTCAGCTATGTTTGCATATGCAAGGCTCATGGTAGGTTTACAGTCTACTGAACAGCAGGTGGTACCTTGTTGATGAGGGTCATGGCGTAGACCAGCAACTCCGTGTCCACGCCGTCCTTCTCATCCAGGATCTCCATGGTGTTGGCCCACGCTTTACAACCTGGGAGGACCACAGCGTCGTTGAGGTTAAAGTGGTCAACACATGAGGACCTTATGCCTTCTGTGTTGCCAGCGTTGCCCATGGACCGTTTTCCCCAGATTGTCACAGGTAAAGTAACCACCTGTTCCTGTTATTTTCACATCAGGTCGGCTCTATTTCTGTCTGTCGCCGTGCCGTCTGTCGCTGCACCAATGTATATTTACTCGACTAGTTCTAGTCTATGCTGGTGCACTGCCAAACCTGAATGGAACGCAGCCCTAAACCATGTGAGGAGCTACCCCTGTGTGTTCCCTACTGGGTAAAGGGCCCGTTCCTCTGGAGTGGAGGCGTAGCTGAGCTCCACCTAGCGTGGGCGTGGCCCCGCCCCGGGGCCGCGGGGGGCCGTACCTCGGTCCCCGGACACGGTGGTGATGGCCTGGAGCAGCAGCGGGGTGTTGGACTCGGAGTACTCCACGAACACCAGCAGCAGCTTCAGGGCTGTCTTCACCACCAGCCGGAACTACACACACACACACACACAC
>NC_140290.1:10760429-10775429 GCF_964030765.1 Micromesistius poutassou | reverse complement strand
GGCCAGTTCCCTTTTGCAAAAATGACCCACTCTTCTTGCATAGTAGACCAACCACCTGATTCTAAAGCACTAAAGACCTGAAGAAAGGCGATTTCTCCTTTTGCAAAAAGGATGCACTTTTCATGTATAGTGCACCGACCATCTGATTCTACAGCACTGCTCTGGTAGATGTTTGACCTTGTACAGTGAAATGAGTCCGGAGTCAGCCTGGTACCGTGTAGGGGTTTCTGATGTGTAGAACCCAAACCTGTGCTTTCACAGCCAAGAACACATGGGTCCACTGCAGCAGAGGGGGGGGGGGGGGTGGGGGGTAGTCAGACATTATAAAAAAAATGACCACACAGAAATATCTCAAAGATATCCCATGGAGAGAGTGGGCCGCTCAAAATGGCAGTTGTAGGGTGAATTGACAGTGAAAGTGCTTCAGTGGACCAAAGGGGGGGTGGGGGAAACATCCTCGCCCTCATGAACACCCACTATAGGTCACCTTCCCCAGGGGCCCTGATCAATGTCCAATCCAATCACCCACAGTTCCTGTCGTGTTCCGGACGGCCCGTCGGGAACACCGGCTTAATATCAATAGTGGTGTCCACTGAGAGGAACAAGTGGTCGCTGGGCAGGCCAGACATTGTCGTGTTACAAAAATAAAATCCAGACTGCAGTCAGCAGACAGAGATAGAAAGAGAGAGGGCGCGGGAGCTATAGTGCAAAAGAGCGAGAGACAAAGGACAGAAAGGGAAAGGGCGAGAGTGCATGTGTGTTTGTGTGTCAAGCGTGTGTGTGTGTGTGTGTGTGTGTTGTGTTGTGTGTGTGGCACCAATCCTCGGGCAGACATCAAACAGCAAAGAACACGTGTCCTTCCCTACAACCAATCCTGCGAAATTGGACATCCATTTCTCCGGGAAATGCAAGTGACTGCTTGGCAACATACGCAACAGCTTTTCCTGGTCTGACTTGGCTCAAGAGCACATCAACAGCCCAGATAACCCGAGAGGTGTTTGGCTGGCGGCCGCAACAGCCGTGAAGTAGAGCTCAATAAACGGCTGATGAGCTAAACGTGCTCGCATTTGGCATCGTCACGGAGATCCTTTTGAACTTTTGGTTAGTACAAAACAACACAGACAGTTTGTAGCGTTGTCGTCAGACGCCAGGCAGACCGAGGCTGATGTTATTCATCTGTTTATTCCCTGTCAACTGACCTGTACATTAATGCGTGCGTTGAGCATCAGTGTCAGCTCATAACAGAGCTGTGTTGGGGCCCGATAGTAGATATTGTATGTAGTCCACAGAAATCAGAATCGATACATTGACTAACCATAGCATGCCATGCCAATCAACAAAATTGGATGGGTGGGGGGGCGTAGAGAGAGGGAACTGGCAGACAGAGCACTGATGTAGAAGGGAGAGATAGGTTGTTTGTGTGGTACATACAGCATACACACACAACAACAACAAAGTCACAGAGAAGTGTGAACGATTTTGAAACTAAACAACAAGAAAGATCACTCGTGGCTGACGGAAGGCTATGCTGTTTCTAAACAATGATACTCAAATAATGGCTCTTAGATCTTAATTACAGCACCTTTAAGGCAGACAACTTGTTTTAATTAATCGATAGCAATGGATGTTTGCGGATCATAAATTGATAATTCATAGTTAATAAGTGAGTAGTGGTAATAGAAAACGTAGCAGTCTGACAAATCCATACAAAAATGCCGTCGTAGCATTATATAACTGCACCAGCAAAGTCACATCAATGTTATTCAGCGCTAGCACAAATAGAGTTTGAAACATTTAAATAATCAATGACCTGTGTTTTCCTTTCGGCCCCAAATTGCCCCAGCTGTCTCCGAGAGGCAGCCCTGGCATGGCCACTCACCGCAGGACTTCAACCATCAAATCAATCTAACAAATCTCTCTTAACTCTGACCTTTAGGGGCTGGAGGCTGTCAATTGCATGGAGGGGAAAAAAACAGTCATTCTACAATTAATTAACGGCCCATTTTTTTTCCCCTCTGTACGGGCATGGAAAAACAAGACAACGCTTTAACTCGTTAACCCGGTCGGTCCGAAGAAGAATGGACCGAGCAGCACAACAGGAAAGGTATGTGGCTGATAGACAAGAGGGGTGTACGGTGGAGGGCCGTCCGCCTTCTCCATGGCCCTATGGGTTTTAATGTGGCAAGAACCACTGGAAGACTGCCTGGGCCCTATGTGTGTGTGTGTGTGTGTGTGTGTGTGTATGTGCGTCTGTGCGTGCTTGAGTGGTTTGTCTGTGTGTGTGTGTGTGTCTGTGTGTGTGTCTGTGTGTGTGTGTGTGTGTGTGTGTGCATGCGTGAGCGGTGTGTTTGTGTGTGTGTGCATGTGTGTGTATGTGCATGAGTAAGTGCATGTGTTCACAGACCAGAGAGGCACAGTCTGGTCAAGGAGAGGCAGCCGTTCATTTATAGCTCAGACTTTTTTTTACTGTTCTGTTTTGGAGGAACAAAACCACTCCTGGTGCCATGACCTCAAATGCACCCAAACTTACAGAGGAAGACTCCTGATTGACTGACATGCCTGCAAGTTATAGAGCACACACACACACACACACACACACACACACACACACACACACACACACACACACACACACACACACACACACACACACACACACACACACACACACAGACGCACATGTATAAGCACTCACACACACACACACACACACAGATATTCGAGATGAACAAGTCAAACAAAGTGATAATTGCATGCACTTATACAGCCATGTATATTGTGTACAAACAACACACAATCACAGAGAGAGAGAGGGTGAAAGGAAATGAACTAACCCTATAATATATCGCACAGACTTAATTAACCCTTTTACTATGTTTACTGATAACGTTCCTGAATGCGGCAGAAATCACACGGACAAGAGCGCTGGAGCTATCCGAAAAGCTTTTTTAACGCAGCCCAAACGTTCCCCCCGCTATGCGGGCGGACCGCGTTTTTCAGTTAACACCTATAATTCCCCAGAGTTCCCCAGTGTTTGCCAGCGCCGTGTGTATAATTAGAGCTTTATCTGGAGGGACGACCCGGAGGACAGCGGGAGTCCGGTTACCGTCCGCAGTCACAGCGAGCCACGAGAGGACCGGTTCTGGTTCACTTTACGCCGCGTGGAAAGACAAATAGTTTCTAATGCGTTAACCGCTCTTAACCTTACGCACGTCACGCGTTGCTACTTCATCCGTGGCGTCGTCCGTTTTTTGAGCGTACTGTAAGCGGAAAAGTAAGAGCTATCTGCCCTCCGGATTTGGATCTATTTTCCCTGTGGAATATGATTCCCCATGGGAGGGAAATAGCTTTCAAAAGGATTTAAATAAATGTGAGAGAGATGAGCCAGCCATGTTAATGAACAAAATACTAAACAAATACATAGTGTTTAAGCTACAGTTGGCAATCTGGAGAAACCAGACAGAGTAAGATCGATTTTGAAAGCAGGCAATCAAAAAAATCCTTCCCCTCTCTTCAGGCCTCCCTCCAAAGTAACTCCCCTCAGACAGAGGACTATCTCGCTAGCTTTAGCGAAGTGGTATGCCTCGCCTGGTGGAAGATTCTGGTCTTGCTCAATGGGAGCATGGGCAGAGTGTGCGCCGGTAGCCGGGCTGGCAGGTAGCCAGGTGAACATCCAATCGGTTCATTCGGGCCGAATGAAATTATTGGACGTGCTTATTAGAGGCCCGTGACAGCCATAGACAGTGGAATTGTACGTGTGTAATATTAGAGCATTTGATTTATTGATTGCTGTCGGGATGTTAAGAGAATTTCAACAAATAAGACAAAAAATGCTTCTATAAATAAATAGCCTACCCTAACTTTAACTAATTATGTTAATGGTAATGGTAGTAGCATAGAAAATAAATGGTACTTGGGAAGATTATTACTATTAAGTTTGTTTATAGGCAAGGACGGGGGGTTGATGGGGGTCAGACCGTGCGTCAGACGAGAGGCAGACGGAGACAGATGGTGAAGCCTGTTGGGAGAGTGTCAGACCCCAGCAGGGGGTGCCTTCTACCCAGGGCCGTGGGTCGGCCGGGTCTGTCATCAGGGACTATAGCAGCCTTGCTTGATGCGGTTTGACTCACACAGCAGCACAGCGCGGCTGGGATATGAATCTCCATTAAAGCAGGGCTACCCGCTTGGAGAATTGTCTTTAACTGTTGGCGCGCTTAAGTCGTTGACCGAACACACACACTTACTGTGGCCTATTACATCTTCGACGATGATTTCAGTTTGAAATGTAATATTCTCCCTTTTATGCTTCCTAATCTTAAAAGATCATTGAGAGACAATCTATTTCAGATTTGTTTACACATGGGACAATGTTTCACACATATATCCTAGACTGCCACCAATGTCCTTGATATTAGGAAAAATATGCAATGAATAGAACCTGAAAGAAATCTGTCCCTTTGCAAACGAATATCGTCAAACTAAAAGTTGTGCACTTCTATCCAAATGATCTAAATGATAAGTAACAAACTAATACTTACAAATCAAGCTGTTCTAGCCAAGCTCTAGCCATACTCGGAGTACATGGCGATGCTATCTCAGACACAGGAACGCACAGTTATTGTATTTTTATAGGTCTGTATTCCTACGATTTGAGAGTCAACTTCTCGTTCCAAACAGAGAGCAGGGCTGACATCACAGCTCGCCGCGTTAGACTCGTAATGGAAACGCAGATCAGTGCGGCATGGTTTGATTCGGCGCTGCCAAATGTGCCAATGGAAAAGGGCCACTCGCCTAATGGCTAACAAGATTAGTGCCGTGACCCCATTGCTAATACAGCAACATCCTTCGACCCAAAATACAACACACTCACACACACACACACACACACACACACACACACACACACACACATACGGGTGAATACCGTATGTCGGGGCTCATTCAGCTCATTTGCATCTTTTCAGCAACGGCTGCAGTGCGAGATACACAAACCGTGGGAGAGCGATTGAAGAAAATCTCTGTTAGCATAAGCAAACCAGAACCAAAACAAACCAGCTTAAACTGCTA
This sequence comes from Micromesistius poutassou, assembly GCF_964030765.1. NCBI lineage: Eukaryota > Metazoa > Chordata > Actinopteri > Gadiformes > Gadidae > Micromesistius > Micromesistius poutassou. The sequence continues at coordinate 10,770,362 of NC_140290.1, read as the reverse complement.
CTGCTAATCCTGGACACAAAAGTCATGGAAATTGGCCAGGACATTGTTTCTTCAAGAACAGTGGTCTCTCTCTCTCCGTCTCCGTGTGTGTGTGTGTGTGTGTGTGTCTCTGTGTGTGTGTGTGTGTGTGTGTGTGTGTGTGTGTGTGTGTGTGTGTGTGTGTGTGTGTGTGTGTGTGTGTGCGTGTGCGCGTAAGTGTGTGTGTCTGTGCGCGCGTCTGTATACTGTTGGTTGATTAAGGTTCAATTCTTAAGGTTGATTTTGTTCAGACGTTTTCGACAGTGCACAGATGAAGACAGACCCAGGAGTTTTCCCAGTGTAAGTATATCTTTCATGAAACCCTCATGCCGGTCAGGTCATGTGAGGCTAAGGTCGGTCTGGGTAGGGGCCGCTGTGGCGGTGAGAGAGAGGGGGTAGTATTTTTAAGCCATTATTATAAACTGCTGACTCCCATCTCTGGAGGATTCAATCACCCCCCTCCAGAAAAAATGAAGCCTCCCTCCTGGTCTGAAGAGGCCAAACTGTCATTGGGTTCACTTCAGTAAGGGTCCACCTCCCTCACACACACATGCACACCTTCATACACCAACACACACCCTCCCCCCATCATCACCGGCATAGTGCTCAGTATAGCTGGCTAGCTGGGTAAAGTATCAGACATACAGTTAGAGTTGGAGATATTGGTTTTCTAGTTCTGCTTGGAGTCGTCCAAGTCATGCCAGAGTACTAGCAGAGAGAGGCAAAATTGCAGCAACAATTGTAACTGTATGTACAGTATATCTATCTATATCTATATTTGTATATTGCCTTCAAACCCCCCAAAAATTTCAAAGTAAAGGTCAAAAGAAATGTAGAAGGAGAGGTATAACAAAATCAGATGGCATCTGCAGAGCTCCTTCTCCAGGTTTCTTCATTCTTTATCAGGTCCTAGGCCCTCGTGAGGACTTGGAGTCCACGAAATGGAACTTGGTCTTTAAATCGAAGTTTAAAGCCCCATCAAAAAAGGATATTCTTTTTGTTATCACCCATGTCGCCAAGGCAACACATAATAATATCCACTCACACTATTACATTCCGACGATATCACCCCAGCTCTGTGTGTACTATGGCCACGTGTACATACTCATGCGCGTCGGTCAAGAGTTCTAATAAAAACAAACAAAGCCTCGCGCAAAAGCAGACACAGTCTGCACGCTGCATGTGAACAGGCCTCCCGTCTGAGAGCGGCCCGGACAGCTGACCAGTGTAGTATTTCCCCGCTCATGCGTCAACGTCTCCATGCACCGGGCTTCATGCTGACCCGGCGAGGCAGAGGATAGTGGGCGAGCTGAGCAGCGATGGAGGAGAGTAAGTCTGGGGCCGCGGCACAGAGGACAGATCAGCTATTTTATAACCCTCTACTTTATGCGTGTTGCTCTTGGCCCTGGCCGGCAGGATAAGGAGCGGAGAAATGTCCTGTGTTATGGAAGACTGTCGAAAGTCTGGATTTAGCCTCTGTGCCTGTGTGTGTGTGTGTGTGTGTGTGTGTGTGTGTGTGTGTGTGTGTGTGTGTGTGTGTGTGTGTGTGTGTGTGTGTGTGTGTGTGTGTGTGTGTGTGTGTGTGTGTGCACGCATGGATTTGTGCATGTGTGCGTGTGTGTGTGTGTGTGTGTCTGTCTGTCCGTCTGTCTGTCTTCTTTGTAGAGCTTGTGGTCAGCCCAGAGTGAAACCCTGAAGGATTTCTCTATCTCGCTCTGTCAGAGACACACACACACACACACAAACACACTGAGGACCGGTACTTTTCAACCTGGGCGGTGAGTGAATGAAGGCTGTCAGCTGTGACAGAGGCTCAGCAACGCTCACATCTCCAGGGAGGAAACCTTGCTCAAACAAAAACATAAACAAATAGAACCACCAATCTGCCAAACACACACACACACACACACACACACACACACACACACACGCAAACGCACACATAAAACCAGCCTGGTCAGACTGACTGGCTGTGCCCTTCATTTCCCCCTGGCATCAGAAAGTAATTTAACTCTCACAACAGACACACACACACACATCCACACACACACACACTAACAGCCCTGGCTTTTCTTAGAGATGACACACAGCGACAAGGTTCCGCAGGCCAGATATTCCCTGGGCCCTTTTTTTCCCAGGCCGCGTTACCGGGGTGATGACAGCCCTAAACCCTGATTGGCTCCGCCCCAGTATTAGCGGTGAGTTGCAGACGCAGGCCCTGCGTCTGCACCGTGTCCGCTGCTCACCACACACACTCACCGCCGGCTCATTCATCATGCTCACTAGCGAGTCTTCGAGGAAAGAGGCTAATTCAGAGATAGTTGGGTCTTTATGATTGATGTAATCTGGTAATCTCTCAATTGGCTACTGTGTGTGTGTGTGTGTGTGTGTGTGTGTGTGTGCGTGCGTGCGTGCAGGCATGCGTGCACGTGCGTGTGCACATGCGTTTGTGTGTGTGTGTGTGTGTGTGTGCGTGTGTGTCTTTGTAAGGGGGGGGGGGGGGGGGGGGGGGGGATGTGTCATATCTGTGCGTGTGCGTTTGTCGCTGTCTGCATGTGTGAGCATGTGCGTGAAGTGCACCAATCACTGCGAGGACAACGTCTCCGTCAGCCGCTCCGCTTTGACGTGTTGCACACTTGACTCGTCCCCCCTGTGGCCCCCGGACGTCTCCTCCGGCGTTCAGCACGCCATCCACTGGCTAGCACGCTCACCTTCAACTCGGGAGGAAGAATGACTCATGGAGGCGGAGGCAGACTGCAGTGTGCCCTCGCACAAGGCCCGCCGTCTGAGCGCTGTGTGACCCCCCCCCCTCCGGCTGCGTGCTGCATGCCAGACACACACACACACAAACACACAGACACACAGACACACACACACGCGCGTGCAAAAACCACAATCCGAAGGTCGCTCGCAGGGAGAAGGCCGCGTATGCCATTCCTCATTACTCCCACCACATGCGTACGAACGCGGCACGTGAGGGACAGGCGTCCACTGTTCCGTGCCCTCTCCCCTCTCCCTTGATCTCTTATCTCTCGCCCTCCCCCTCTCTCCACTCCCCCCCCCTCCCCCCATCCGTCGGTAGCTAACCTCACATCCTCTCTCGCTCGCTCTCCTGCACCCCGTCACGCTCGAGGCCACGATGTCGTGACGTCATGGTGCAATGACGTCATGGTGTCGTGACGTCATGATGACATGACGTCATGATGACATGATGTCACTGGTGGTTGTCACTGCCTGGGCACGTGCCAGGACCATAAAAATAATCACAAACAGGAACCTTGGGGGCTTGAAAATACGAGCAAATGGAAGATGGGAGAGGGAGTGAGAGAGTAGAAACGATATTGGATGTACACCGCTTGTGATGTTGACTAGTTTGGCAAATTTTCTCTCTCTCTCTTTATCTCTCATATACTCTCGCTCTCTCTCTCGTTGTCCCCCTCGCCATCTACCTCCTCTGTAAGCTTATGGGTTTATAAACCTGTAAGTCTGCCTGGGAGTGGGGGGGTCTAAATGCGTCCCGGACACACAGGCGCGAGCTAAAAGGGGGTCACTGTGGCAAGAGGGGGGGGGGGGCGGGGGGCCTGGGGGGGGTTGGGGGCTTGTTATTTCGGAAGGCGGTGTATCCGGTGTGAGTTCTGCCTCCACCTGTTGCAGTGTGTGTGTGTGTGTGTGTGTGTGTGTGTGTGTGTGTGTGTGTGTGTGTGTGTGTGTGTGTGTGTGTGTGTGTGTGTGTGTGTGTGTGTGTGTGTGTGTGTGTGTGGGTGTGGGCGTCTGTGTGTCCTCTCCACATCATCATCCCTTTGCTTTCGTCCTCCCTTCTTCTCCACTCCCCTGCATTGACCCCTGTTCTCTGAGCGTGTTTGATTTGCCCCTAGCGGTCTTAAAGCTGGGTCACATGCAGCGTTTAAGCCCTCAAATTGTGGAGGCTGTTGGGTCAGTTCTGTGTGTTGTAAATATTCTTCAACCCGACCCCTCTCACGTCGCTGTCGTATTTCCTTCTCCGTCCCTGTTGGGAGCGCAACCGTATGCTGTAGTTGAGTTTAGAGACCTCACATATGGTTTCACGCTCCCCTGTCTATATGACGGGACCAGAGGAAGAAGTCCACGCTTCTTGGACCAGTGCCGCTCCTGTTGGTCTGGCAGGTGCATGTCCTCCATCTTTGTTTCCCTCCTGCGGCACTTCCCCTCCGCTGAGCGATTCACCATCCAGCTTTTCCTTCCCTGCTTCCTTATCCCTTCTTTTATTTTCCTTCCCCCCTACCCCTTCTCTCTCTTTTGCGCCGTCCCTCTTTCCCTCTCTCTCTCACTCTCTCTCTCAACACACATGCTGTAATGTCATTATGCCTCAGCTACCCCCTTATACACACACACACACACACACACACACACACACACACACAAACTTAGAGAAACAAACGCACACACATGCATGCACACACACACACATACATACATACACTGAGGGGCCAGTTGATTCTCCCTGCTAATTGTGTTGTGTTTTTACTACATTATGTCTTCCACAGTCAAATGCTGTACCAGATCCAGTCCAGGGGACGCACAAAAGTCACACAACACATATACACAGCGACATGAAACATACAACAACATACACATGCAAACAAATAATACAATAATAACACACACAGGCACAAACAACACACATACTGAAGGATATAGAAACACACACACATACACATTAATGAGGTGTCATATTTCTGGGCCTGGCAAAGTGAAACCAAAACACAGCGTGTCACAGCAGAGTGGTCTCTCTCTCTCTCTCTCTCTCTCTCTCTCTCTCTCTCTCTCTCTCTCTCTCTCTCTCTCTCTCTCTCTCTCTCTCTCTCTCTCTCTCTCTCTCTCTCTCTCTCTCTCTCTCTCTCTCTCTCTCTCTCTCTCTCTCTCTCTCTCTCTCTCTCTCTCTCTCTCTCTCTCTCTCTCTCTCTCTCTCTCTCTCTCTCTCTCTCGGCTGCCCACTGCACACAAAACACTGCACTGCGTCCTCATGGAAGCACACACAAACACACATGCACACACAGGGGGCACCACTGCGTAAAGATTATCCCGATGCCAATAGAAGAAGGGTGACATGGCGCCATGGAATTTCACAGTAGGAACCAGATCTGAGAGAGTAGAAAAGGAGCGCACCGGAGAGTAGGATATAGTAGAGGAGAGCAGAGTAGCAGAGCAGAGCAGAGAACAGCACAATAAAGTTGCGAAGAGTAGGGTACAGTAGAGTGGAAGAGCAGCGTAGAGTAGAGTAGAGGAGTAGAGTTGAGTAGAGTACAGTAGATCAGAGCCGAGCACAGTAGAGAAGAGAAGAGTAGAGGAGGAGAGCAGAGCATGCAGTGCAGAGTAGAGTAGAGTAGAGCATTACAGAGTACAGCACATTAGAAGCACAGATCAGAGCAAAGAGTAGAGTTTATATATATGATAATAAAGAGTAGAAACGAGGAGAATACAATAGAATGTGTTGGGTCTGATCTTTCCCTGCACATTACTGGATATTTAATGTTTTCCTTCCTTCACGTCACGGTGGACGTCGACTCCTGTCAGAGCACATAAGGGTTCAAACCGCAAAGGAAGGGAAAGAAATACAGGAAAAATCGACCACCCTCCAAACATCCATCCCCAGATGTGTCATCGCTCCGTTCAGCACCACCCGTCCTTTCCCACATGTCCCCCCCCCCCCCTCACAACCTCCACCCTGCTTCCACCATCCTCTGCCTCTGTGGTGAGCAAGGCATCCACCCGCGGGAGCTAAATGCTAACTGTTGCTCTTCTGGGGCACAGCTGCTGGTGCAGGCCGAGGGGAAACTATTTGAGGGATTCAGTGTCTCGTTTGGTCTCTCTCTCTCTCTCTCTCACCTCTCTCTCTCTCTCTCTCTCTCTGAAACAGTCGACGTGTGTGCTTTGTGGTGAATGATCTCCGTTAATGAGTTAGCGGAAAAACCAAAACACAGCCTTGCATGCTGACACGTGCGGGCGTGATCGCACTGTGCATCGATAAAACACAAACTGGTCCAGGCTTGTCCACGTTTAACGATTCGGACATGGCGTGCCCATGCACACGCACGCTCACACACACACACACACACACACACACACACACACACATGCATGACTGAGACAAATTCTTGGTCAATGTCACAGGTGTTCCATAAAAGCTAAATGGTCATGTACCGAGACCAAAATAGACCAAAGGATAAAAGATGTTCAAAAAGACAGACGGAAGGACAAACAGAGGTGAGACAGGAAACTGTCACAATCGATGTTGGTCAGAATAAAAGCCAATGTAATAAAAGCTCCATCAGAGTTTGCGTGTTGCTGACATGGTACAGCAAGGATGCAGATCAGCGGATCAGGTTGAAATGTCGCAAATACACACATACACACACACACGCTCACACAACAACCCTGTCCCCCTACTTAAATTGACATTATCTCCCTGTCACACAATGCTAGGACCTTTACTCCTATCTCTTTGTCACAAGCAGCTGTTGTCGTGCTGTTCTCCCTCTCCCTCCCTCTTGCTCTTTTCTGAAAGAGAGGAAGATATCACCTGATATCATGCTGCATCAGGCAGAGATCCACTAGATATGTATTTGACAGTGTACCTTTAGAAAATAAAGGTAGAAGGTAGAAAGTAGAAGGTTAAAAAGAAAGAGGTGAGATTGGATGACCGGATGGTCAAGGAAATTATGAAGAACACAGTTTGAAGATAGAGAGGAGAGAGACAGAGAGAGACAGAGAGATACAGAGAGAGACAGAGAGAGACAGAGACACAGAGACACTGAGAGACAGGGGGGGCTTGGAACTAGTAAATTAGCGAGTAAATGCAGTGACACCCCATTAACATGTTACACAACTTCTCTGCTTGCGAGCATTAAAGGCAACCTTTGACCCTTGCCCCTCCCTGACTGCAGAAGAAGGGGGTGGAGGCGTGGCCAGGCTAGGGTTTTTAGAGGAGGATAATTGGTGGAAATAAATCACAGAATACAAGGCATATCTATACAAAAACACACAGTGGGGGGTGGGTGGGGGGAAGGCAGTGAATTCCTGCACTAAGTGACAGTGGTTTGGAACGGTTCCAAAACGTACCCAAATCTCTTTTGTTGCATGCACATTTTTCTGGGTCCTTTTTCACTCATTATGGTGGGCTATCTGTCACAAGGCATCCGCCTTGAGTACATGCCAGGACCACTCCTGTGCTGTGAAATTAGACAGTCAATCTCAATCTCCCTCGTCCGGAAGCCTTCTGTGAAAAAAACAAAACTGAAGAATGCAGGCCAGCGGAAGATTTGGGATGGCACTAAGATAACTGGTCGAGCTGGTTATGGATGATAATTGGGAGATGAATGATTGATAGCAAATTGGCTTGTGGTGCAGCATTTGGTAGGGCGCTGTGACTCATTGGGCACAGCATGCATAGCTGGAATACCTCAATACTGTAATACAGGGCTACTCTTTTCAAAAGGTCAAATGACTAGCGATACAGTATATATATGAGACAATGGAACCTCATGACCGTCTTGGATATTATGAAGGCCCTAAATCAGTGAAGCTCTATCTATGCCATTTCACCTTTTCTTCTTTCGGCAGTTTTGTGTGTGGAGTTCAGCATGAGGTCCCTTCCGAGGTCACATGTTCCTGCGCTGTCCAAGTCTAACAGTTCAATTTCTTGACCCAGACGACACCTTCAGCCCCCCACCCCATCCCACCCCACCACCTTCCTGGCAACACTGCACTCTCTCTCTCTCTCTCTCTCTCTCTCTCTCTCTCTCTCTCTCTCTCTCTCTCTCTCTCTCTCTCTCTCTCTCTCTCTCTCTCTCTCTCTCTCTCTCTCTCTCTCTCTCTCTCTCTCTCTCTCTCTCTCTCTCTCTCTCTCTCTCTCTCTCTCTCTCTCTCACACACTGCCCACCAGGCAACGCTTGAACCCGCTACCCAGGCCCTCTCTGGCGGTCAGATGTTCACCGGTCTGCAGGCCACAGAGAGAGAGAGAGAGAGAGAGAGAGAGAGAGAGAGAGAGAGAGGGGGTAGGGGGCACGTAACTCGAGGCCAGCGAGGGATGAGCGAGTCATGAACGGTAACGGTAAGATTGTTGGAAAGCCACCATTGCATCCATCCCTCCATCCCAGCCATTGACCAGCCAATGCACCCAAATGACCAATGACCCAATCAACCCACTATCAATGTAGAAATATCCATCCATCCATCCTCCCAGGTGTGACAGAGTACCAGGGGAACCGCCTCAGGTTCATTTGAAGTGCACAGAACCCTTCACCGAGCTGGGATCGCTAACGTCAATCATCAAGGCTGCCGCTCACACACCCGCACAACGGACTGCCCTTTGGGAGGCCGTTGTATCCCAAAACAAAAACAGTCAATCTCGTGCTCCCAGGAAGACGCACCATCCCTACCACCTCACACGTACGCACTGCATGCCCCGCATCGCTGAGTACCCTTAATCCCCAAACTGGCAGACCACCGTATAATTATCATCATTTCCAGCCGTCGCAATGCCAGGCTGGCATTCTCCACGGCTCATCTTTTTTTTTCTTTTTTTTCTCAAAGCTGGGCAGCCTTGAAAAAAAATCAACTCATGTTTTAATGATTTCAGAAAGATTGTATTCAGATCAGTCTTCCCAGCAGAGCTTTGAAGAGCATTCTGGCGTGATGGTCCATCACCAATGACCTTGATCAGGGGAGGATTAAAGATTAATCGAATAACTCATTCCTCAGTCAATTTCTACAGATATACAGTGTGTACACTCTGTTCACATTTAAAAGCATGAGCTACCGATCTCATTTTGCATCTTTATACAGTAGGGCAGATTGAGGCTACCGCAAGCAATCTCATGCTTGTAAATCCTTAATTATGTCAGGCTTTCCTCCATGTTGTGCGTGTGTGCATGTGTGTGTGAGCTTCCAAGGTCGGGATCTCGTTCAGATTAACCAGCAGTTAAAACGGCGAGATGAAACAGCCACTCCAACGAGTGGACAAGGGAATGGCCACAGCCAAGAGGAGGAAGTAAGTGTCCAGCAGATTTCCAGGCATCACATGGAAAGCCGTTTAAATCTCTCTAGGGATTTACAACCATCATCACTACTGGAAAGACCTACGCCGGCTCCACGAGACAGTGACCTCTGACCGGCCATCTGTTGTCGTGTTCAACATAACATCTAGAGTAGAACGCAAGGGGCAAGAGGTCACGGATCTGCACAGATCCGAGCTCACCTTCTCCCTGATCAAAAAGTAACCGAAACACCCCTTGCCATCGGGGGATTGCCATCAGGTGACGCCTTCAGGGGGTAATGTGGGTAGTCGACAGAAGGTACGACATTAGCAGACTGGAACTGACTGGGAGTTCAACAAGAGCATCAACCAACCAGATAAGCTGATGAGTCAGGTGTGAGAGTGGGTTTGCATAAGGGCAACCGAGCCCGCTTGGTAAAGTGTGTGTGCATGTGTGTGTGTGTGCGTACTCGTTTGTGCATGAAAGTCGCAAGTGAGTGAGTGAGTGAGTGAGTGAGTGAGTGAGTGAGTGAGTGAGTGAGTGAGTGAGTGAGTGAGTGCGTGAGCAGCATACGAGTGAGTCAGCGAGTGACTAAGTGAGTGAGAGCGTAACCAAGTGATGTCTAAGGAGCAGGTGGCTTCTGGGTGCACCCAAGCATTCTTGCTCTCATCCACTTAAGAGGCTAGCATGGCTCATCCATCCCGGCGCGGAGCACGCTTGTGAAGGTAATAGTGGTGAATTAGACGGATAGACAGATATACCGATAGATGGATAGACAGAAAGACAGATAGACGGATAGACACAGACAGATAGATGGATAGACGGATAGACAGATGAAGAGAGAAAAAGGAAACACAGATTGTGCTCTCACTCTCTTTAACACCCTAAGCCCCACCCATTA